>NW_027522604.1:600000-900000 GCF_052094955.1 Ictidomys tridecemlineatus
AAACAAACAACCTAACTATCATGAAAAACAAACAAACAAAAAAATGTCTGAAAAACCACCCACACTAAAGAAACATCCTGATGGAAGGTAGCATGGTGTCCTGGTTGAATCCTGGACCAGGACAAGGGGCATGAGTGGGAACTGGGTTCAATCTGAATGAAGGCTAGAGATCACTTAATAGCAGTGGACCAAAATCAGACTCCTGGCTGTGACAAAGTCAACTGTGATGTCAACATGATAGGTGGCAGGAACACTCTTAACTCTGCAACTTCTGAAAATCTAAAATTATTCTCAGGTACAAAAGTTTATATTAAAAATGATTTCAGTTGGGTGCAGTGAGACATACCTGTAATCCCAGTGGCTCAGGAGGCTGAGGCAGAAGGATCGCAAGTTCAAAGATGGCCTCAGCAATGGTGAGGCACTAAGAAACTCAGTGAGATCCTGTCTCTAATGTCTGTAAATAAAATACAAAATAGGGTTGGGGATGTGACTCAGTGGTCCAGTGCCCCTGAGTTCAATCCTCAGTATCAAAAGTGATTTTAAATGTTCTAAAAAACCACCTAGACCTGAATAATACTCAGTATCTAGACCAGGTTTTGACTGCCTGTCCTTGGGATAAACCATCAAACAAGCTATGTTTAAATTTGGGCAAAAGTTAGATGATTAACATTAAGGTGACCTGTTTATGCCTAAATTTACTTTAGGTATACTCTGCAATCTAGCTTGAATAAAAGTTTTTTAAAATTTAGTATTAAATTCAATTAGCCAAGTGTGATATTCTAAAGCACTCTGGGACCTTTGGTGATAAATTATGATTTCTATTGATTTTCCAGCTTTCAGCATTATGTCATGATTTTCCAGTCTTTATGCCCCTTTGATTTTATTGTAAACTAGCATCTGCTTTCTAAGATATGCATCCATCCAAGTGGCCCATTTAAAAGTAAATGAGGAAAGTGAGGCATGTCCAGAGGTATTGGCCTGCAGTAGAAAAGGCAGAGTTCCAAGAGTTGTAGAAAATTTTCACAACACTCTAAATGTTATTTGAATATTGTCCATTAATAGTTATATTTAAATGCCTGATATACTGTAACACCTGCAACGCTTTTAAGAAAAAATAATGTTTTTTTAATTAGAAAAGTTTAAACTGTTGGTCGGGAAATAAGACTTCAGGGTGACTCAACTCACCTACCTAGATTTAAGAGGGCTGCCCCATGCTAAAGAACAGTAATAACCGCATCCCTCTGCCACTGATTCTCCTCATCAACTGTGTTTCAGTACAGCGGTGGGGTTTTGTTCTTCTTTCTCTGCTGGCAGATATACGCAGGGCATAAAACCAGTATTACAGCTACAATGAAATCTTTTTACAGTCAAGTTAGCTGGAATGGTTTAGAGTAGGGGAGAGGGACCTGCAAGCTCTTTTTGCAGAGCATACTCTTGTATTCAGTGGCTGTTCTCATCCTGCAACACTCTGGGGGGAGCTTATTGGATTTACATGACGCAAGAAAGGTCACATTATTTTTGTTTTTATAAATAGAATTCAGTCTAAGTACAAGCATCTGTGATTGGGCTGGTATACACTTCAGACAATGAGCCATAAACAGTTCAGATTCAAGCCTGAGAAACAATTTTTTGTCTTAATCAACCCTAGTCATTGCTCTTTTTGCTCCTCTGTCTAGATCAGCATGATCTGTTATAACAGGCAGCTCTGCTGTACTAGAGCTAAGCAGAGGGACCTAAGTTAGGTGTGTCCACAGACAGTCTCCATGGGGGTTCTCACAAGTCCATTGGCACCATGCAGGATAGGGGCCTGGGCAGCAGTGTGCCACAGCTGGCCTGCACAGCTTTCAAGGGTGAACTGTTCAACTTTCTAGAATTTTGCAGGTTCCTTTTTAAAAATACCCATTACTCAAACTTAAATAGTGTGAGCTTTTAAAAAAATCATGATAAAAGCAAAAAATAGTAAGTAGCTCATTGCTTCCTAAATATTACATCTTACAATTATTTACACTGAGCTTATTTATTCCTATTTTTTTCTGTTTAATAGGAATACTAAATGTTGGCGGCAACTTCATATCCCTTCCATTCAGTGCCATTACATTGGTGGCTTGCAGTGAGATGGTAGAAGTCTTTATACCACAGAAATTGACAAATGCTACAAGTCATGTCTTGATATATTACCCTGTGGTATGGATTTTTAGACTTAAGAATGGGATAAGAAATGTATGGACCTGCATATTAAATTACAAATGTACCATGTTTCTAGACATCACATGACAAATACAAAACACAAACAAACCATAAAACAAATTACTCCTCTAACTTTCAAAACTATCGTCTGATTGTGCAAATTGTCCATCATTAATAAATGATGGATATTATATGTCTTTGATTTTTTTTATTCCATCACGAGAAAAAGCCTATTAATATTCTACATTTCTTAGTCAATTGTAACCATTTGGTGGTCACAGATGCAAGAGTTCAGCAAAAATCAAAGAAAATATTCTGTGATAATTAACTATAAGGAATTCACAGTTAAAATTATTGTACTTTAACCATTAATACGTTAGGTGCCATCCATCTTTGATATCAATAAAATTTATAATAATCTCACCTACCCATACATTAGCAAACATTGCTTTTCAAAGATCCAAAAGTTAAAGATGGACCTGTACACCACTGGGCGTCAGGTACTATAACATAAAAGAACAACGAAAGTCCTTCTGTCCTCTCTGCCCTCAGTGATATGGAATTTTCTCATCTTAAGTTACACCTTAACACATTAATTTGGAATTAAAACCTTAATTTCTGTGTTCTTCTACCCATGTCCACCTCAAGGAAAAAGTCTATCTCCTTCAAGTCTGTATAAAGACTCATTCTGCATAATGTTCTTTACCAGGACCTTATATACAAACCCTGGCATGGCTGTGGGTAAATATGAATGCTCAAACTTAACTGGCTGCTTTGATTATTTTTTTTAATTTTGAATTTTTCATCTTAACTGATTTCACTATATAATATATTAAAGACTTTTCTAATCTCAATTTCTTGATTTTTTTCAGCAGAGTTAGCTTGTTCAAAAAATTTTGAAGGCGTGGTTATTTTACCTCTGTTATTCAATACCCTTCCTTCCCTTTTTCTTAAGGACCCATTGACTTGTTAATATCTTAATTAAATGCTTGAAATTGCAATGCATGTTTCCTGGATGCCTAAACAGATTGAACTGTGAGAAAATGGAGTTCCAGTTATCAAATATTAATCCATATAGTGTAGGGAGATAATGATTTTTATTGAGTTATTGCTGGGTAAATCTCAATAGTTAAATTTACATTTGCATTGCTGACTGCACAAAGCAATAGTTTTCAATGGGATGGGATGGGTTTTGAATTCCAAAGAACATTTGGAGCTCTGGAGATAGTTTTGGTTGTCACACCATGGGCTGGCTACTGACAGCTAATGGAAAGAAGCTACTAAACATTCTGCAATGTACAGGACAGCCCCCACAGCAAAGAATGATTTGCCCAAAATGTCAATATTGATGGGAACTAAATCCTGAAGTAGAGGAGTGAATATGTGCTCTCACATACAAAATAGTATGTGTTCGTAATTTTTTTTTTTCCCATTCACTGTTCCATTTTGGCTCTCCACTCTCATTTCCTGGACTATGCAACATCACACAAAGATTTATCCTCCTGAGGTGGCCTTCTGGACACATGCTTCTTTAGAACAACTTTGGCAAGATGAACCCTGCTTCATAGAGATCACTCATTAACTCTGAAATTCTATCCATATGCACCTAATATCAACTGTTAAGAAATAAAAATTAGAGTTTTTGAAAAATGTTACTGGGTGCCTATTATGGTTTGAATGATTGTACCCTCTCCAAAATTCATGCCAAAATTTTATCCCCAATGCATAGTATTAAAGGCTGGGGTCTTTAAGAAGTGATTACATTATGAGGGTCTTCCCTCTTGAATAAGATTAGCACATTTATGAAAGGGGTAGAAGCTGAAGCGAATACTCTCTTGCCTTTTTGCCTTTGGTCATGTGAAAGGTACCATGTTGCAAATTTAGACACCAATTCCAATGCCTTGAAGTCCTCAGCCTCTAGAACCCTAACAAGTAAGTTTGTATTCTTTGCTATAACAACAAAGAATACTCTATATCAAAATTGCAAACTAAACCATCAACAAAGGTTGACATTAAAATCATTCCTTTTATAGGCTTGTTGTAAATGTACTCAAAGCAAGGATCCCTAAACAGATGCTAGTAGGACACCTGAACAATAGTACTGTCAAAACCAGCAGACCTCCAGTATTGTTGAAATAATCCCAGAGTGTGTGTATAATGAGATAGATTAAAAAAAAATTTCTAGAATATGGTTATTAGGAACACCAGTACTAAAATTCTGCAATGTAAGTCAATTTTCTGAAAATTTAAATTAGACCAATATTTTGGAAGTCCTGCATGTAAAATCAACCAGATCCACCCAGTGTTTGTTTGTTTTGCATGGTTCAACTAGTACATCTGTCTTGGAATTCCATTTCATTCAGGATATAGATATTTATATAGAAATTTCTGAATGTAGCATTTCTGAAGGTAGATATTTTATGATACTGAAACAATCCATTTATTCCCCTAATTAAAAGAGCATAGTAAACCAATAGTATAAATAATATTTTTTAAAATTAGCTGGGTGCAGAGACACATGCCTGTAATCCCAGCTCTCAGGAGGTTGAGGCAAGAGGATCATGAGTTCAAAGCTAGCCTCAGCAACTTAACCAGGCCCTAAGCAATTTAGTAAGACCCTGGCTCAAAAAATATATTAAATAGAGGTCTGGAGATGTGGCTCAGTTGTTAAGCCCATCTGAGTTCAATCCTCCACACCAAAAAACATAAGATGAAAATTAGCTGATATTGTAATTTTGTGGGTTAGCCTCTGTGTCCTCTATTCTGTATCATTGATCTACTAGTCTGTTTTGGTGCCAATACCATGCTGTTTTTGTTACTATTGCTCTGTAGTATAATTTAAGGTCTGGTATAGTGATGCCACCTGCTTCACTCTTCCTACTAAGGATTGCTTTAGCCATTCTGGGTCTCTTATTTTTCCAGATGTATTTCATGATTGCTTTTTCTATTTCTATGAGGAATGCCATTGGGATTTTGATCAGAATTGCATTAATCTTTATGGTGCTTTTGGTAGTATGGTCATTTTGATAATATCCAAGAGCAAGTTAGATCTTTCCATCTTCTAAGGTCTTCTTTGATTTTTTTCTTTAGGGTTCTGTAATTTTCATTGTATAGATCTTTCACCTCTTTTGTTATGTTGATTCCCAAATACTTTTTATTTTGAGGCTATTGTAAATCAGGTAGTTTTCCTCATTTCCTTCTCAGAGGATTTGTCACTGATATACAGAAATGCCTTTACTTATGGGTGTTAATTTTATAACCTGCTACTTTTCTGAATTCATTTACTAGTTCTAGAAGTTTTCTGGTGGAGTTTTTTGAGTCTTCTATGTATAGAATCATATTGTCAGCAAATAGTCCTAATTTAAGTTCTTCTTTTCCTATACATATCCTTTAATTTTTTTCATCTGTATAATTTCTCTGGCCAGTGTTTCAAGAACTATGTTAAATAGAAGTGGTTAAAGAGGACATCCCTGCCTTGTTCCAGTTGTTAGAGGAAATCCCTTCAATTTTTCTCCATTTGGACTGATGTTGGCCAAAAAAACAAATAACCCAATCAATAAATGGGCCAAGGACCTGAATAGACACTTCTCAGAAGATGATATTCAATAAATCATCAAATATATAAAAAAGTTCAACATCTCTAGCAATTACAGAAATGCAAGTCAAAACTACTCTAAGATACCATCTCACTCCAGTCAGAATGGCAGCTATTAAGAATACAAACAACAATAAGTGTTGGCGAGGATGTGGGGGAAAAGGTACACTCATACATTGCTGGTGGGACTGCAAATTGGTGCAGCCAATATGGAAAGCAGTATGGAGATTCCTTGGAAAACTTGGAATGGAACCACCATTTGACTCAGCTATCCCTCTCCTGAGTCTATATTCAAAGGATTTAAAAACAGCATAGTACTGGGACACAGCCACATTAATGTTTATAGCAGTACAATTCATAATAGCTAAACTGTGGAACAAACCTAAATGCCCTTCAGTAGATGAATGGATTTTAAAAATGTGGCATGTATACACAATGGAATATTACTCAACAATAAAAGAGAATAAAATCAGGATATTTGCAGGTAAATGGGTGCAGTTGGAGAAGATAATGCTAAGTGAAGTTAACCAATCCCTAAAAAACAAATGGTGAATGTTTTCTCTGATATAAGGTGATTGACTCATAGTGAGATAGGGAGAGGGAGTACCGAAGGAATAGACGAACTCTAGATAGGCAGAGGAGTGGGAGGGGAAGGAAAGGGGCAGGGGGTTAACAATGATGATGGAATGTGATAGATATCATTATCCAAAGTACATGTATGAAGACATGAATTGGTGTGAACTTTATGTACAAACAGAGACATGAAAAATTGTGTTCTATGTGTGTAATAATAATTGTGATGCATACCATTCTCATGTATTTAAAACATAAAAGCAAAATTAGCTGATATTGATGGAAACATAACTATAATTTTAGGCCTCCATTTCTTAGAAGTGAATAAAACTTTATGTACCAGGATATGTGAACCTAATCTAACTGGGTGTACACTGTCATCTCATCTTTTGATGGTGAATCAAGAACAGAGGCAGGTTATGAGAGTTTGTGTGCATGCATATTTGTGTTTCCTGCCACATGAATGACTGCGCTTTCTTCACATGATTCCAAGCTCATTAACTCTGATTTTCTCATTCATCTCAAATTGCTATGTTTATTATAATGGATTAACCCAGCTGAGGTATTCCACTGTTTCCATGGGGAAACAGTCCCTGATCTTTGTGACTGTCATGTGGCAAAGTAGAAGTTGCAGGCTGTAAAATTCAATTTCTGAATCAGTGTATATCATCAGACGGCTGAGCTGTATAAACAAAGCTGATTGAAACAATACCAGTCATGCTCTCAAACTGTTTATTTAGACAAGATCAATTCAGATGCATTGTGTGTTAAGAATGGTTAGACAAGTATTGCTTCTTCAAAGTCTCTATTTAGCAACAAAAGAATTACGCAGACAAGGGTAGAAACTATTTCTCATCACCAAATCTTATCACTATGCATTAGCAGGATACCACAGCTGAGCAGTAGCAAGTTCTGTTTTGTGCCATAGCTGAATTAATTTTTTTAATATTCAAATTTGATTTTTCATTACAGGTTCCACAATGTGGTTCCACAATGTGGACCTTGCCCTCTCCAATGCACTCATATTAAGTTCTTTCAAATAGCTTAGATGCCTGTAACTTCAGAGAGACTGTTTCAAGTTTAATATCCTTGGGAAATTATTTGAATGAATAAGACCAGACATTAATTTCTCTCTAAAAGTGTTGAATTTTTTGAGCCAACCTTTAATTTGTAAATATTTATACCCTCGTTTCATCAGACAGATAATAAATACAAGATGAGAACTAACTCCTGTCTCTCCTTCCTGTTATATACTCTGAATATAGATGCTAGCACAGATAGTGGGTTTGTAACAAAGACTTTGAAAAGCAAGATCAAAATTACACTATTTTAAAAGAGCTTCAATCATAGAGGACTGGTGTATGATAAATGAATTGTTTTGGAGGGTGTAAGAAGCACAACGAATTCCATTTGCATATGTTGCTTCTGGACTTCAAAGCAGGGATGTTATCAGCTGTCAATCAACAGGATTATTGAATCCTTAATATCTGCTTAGGAAACTGCCAGATCCTGGGCAGAATTCGGGGACAATAAAAACTCACAAAGAGTTCATAAGCTGGTGACAGATAAAATGCATTTAAAAAGTCAATAAATAAAGCTGCCTATGATCAGGTGGTCAGCAATGGAGCTGATCCCCCCTGGTTGCTATAGTTTGTGAAGGTCCTAAAATAACTGAATATGTGGAGTCAGCAAGAAACCTGGGTAATTGTATCAATAACTTGGCATCAGGCAAGTTAAGGACTGGGTTGCACCTGGTACCAGTGAGATGCCGACATCATTCCTCTCTGCAGACGGCAATAGTGATTCTCAGAAAGCTCAAGTCACAGGTCAATTCCCATAGAATTTACATTTTTCTCTTCTTTTCAACCTACTTTTTACTTCGCATTTTTTCTTTTCTTCTTCCTCATCATCTGTTTCCTTCTCTTGATCTCCCTCTTTCTCTCTACTTTTCTCCTTTTTCTCGCTTTACCTAACAGAGGGAGGGAGAGAGAGAGAGAAGAGAGAGAGAGAGAGAGAGAGAGAGAGAGAGAGAGAGAATGAATGTATTCATGTGTGTCCATCTATCTGTCTGTCTGTACTGGGTCCTCCTTTTCTCTATTTCTTCTAAGTAAGTAAAAAAAAACATCTTTTCCTGGCATAATTAAACATGAGAGCAAAGGAGAATGAGTTCAAGGCACCCAAAGTGAGTTTATCATCTTCCTATTATCAACAATGTTTCCCCGGTATGCCACTGTCCCATTTGGTCCTGGGATCTCCATCTTCTCACCACACAGAAAGAAATAAAGAACTTTTTAAAAAAATTGACATCATATCACTTAGAGATAGATGCATGTTCAAATGCCTGCCAGTTTTTAAATCAGAGAAATCATTAATAAAAAGTGAAACTCTCGAGTGTGTGTATATCATGAAAATCTTTCTTTGAACTTGAAAGAACCAGGGGAAAAAGTCATACAATTCTTATTTGAAACTTTTCAAGCAAAATATCCTAAATTACATGCTTGCAATTCATTAAGAGGAAACTAACTCAAAGGATAGACTAGTTTTACATAATTCATTTAATTATATATGCAAGTTTTATTTGTTTATGCCATGATAAACATCTTTTTTCAAAAGAAATGAATTAAAAAGGAGCCATTATTTGCATTATATCTAATTTTTAATCTATTGTTACCCAAGAGTTAATATTTCCATTTCTCATATTCAATTCAAACAGATAGGCAAAGGCCTTGCTATAAAGCATACTCAAAGATTAAGAAAAGTCCCTGCAAATATCAGATCAATTATGAGAACAGTAGTCTGACTAGATGTCATTTGAATTGCATTATTATTCACCAAAGGATATTTTGAGCAAATATTTGCAATAGGGTCGGAAACGATTAGAATTGCTACAGACTGACACTGCTTGAGCAAGCTCTGATGATTCTGGGAGAACTTTCTAGCTCACATTAGAGTTACCACAGTCAAAGCTAATCCTGGAATATCAACACATACAACCCTTGAAAGATCAAGACTTTAGATCACATTTATATTATTTTTTGACCATGGTACTAATGAACATTTCTTAATAAAAGGTTTTACCTGTAGGCACAAATCTTTTAAAACAAAAACATAATAATTTTCAGTCATGTTTAGAATTCGCTTGCAACCCAAATTTTGGAGCTATTACCCATGAAAACACCTGCCCCTGTATTCTAAATCAGAGAATGTAACATGTTTTCTCCTTCTTCTGAGCCTACCTCCTTACTTCTTATTATTTTTTTTCTTTCATTCTTCCTCATCATCAGTTCCCTTCCATCAACCAGCAAAACTTTATTGAGATCCAGGCAGGAAGACAATGTTGAGGACAGAGCACTATTTTCCTGACCCAGGGAGCAAACTTATCTGACAACAACCTCAGCCCAGAGCGAGGAAGAGTGGCAAGACTCCGAAAGGAAAAAGAAAAAGGAGGAGGATCCAGACAAAATGAAATTATGTGAGTCCCAGAAGAACACTGAGCCTGGATCTTCTTTTAATGTTATGTGTGATCATTAATTCCCCTTTTTGGCCATTCCAAGTTGTGTTTCTGTCACTGGCAATTGAATCCTAATTAATAAAGCATTTTGCTCCTATCAGATATTTTCATGTGAGTGTTTCATTTATTAATTTCATAAAAATACTCCATGTCCCTAATATATTATAGGCTCTCTAGGCAAATAATAAACACTAAGATATGGCCTCAGCTGGGAACACAAACAAATTCTTATTCCCAACACATTAAATGCTATAAATAACTCTAGATTCATGTAAGGAGGAACTCTACTACAAATAATTATATTATACTATGAATTTTCCCTTATATTCAGTAAATTAGTGCTTTGAAGTTAAGAGATTGAATACACATAAAATGGGGGAAAAGAGAGACTATGCAAATGGACAACAGTCTGGTCATATATAAAAACCAGTCTCACACACAACCTGCAATAATCAGCCCAAGCAGGCAAATAGTAACCTTTATAATTAGCCCCCAATAGTCAGCACTTGATTAATAACGAACACCTTCCCCAGAATTTATCTGCTGCTTCCAACTTATGAACAACCAGGGAAAGTCATATAGGTAACCCAATCACGTAAGATGCTCAACTGCTCTTCAGCCACCTGCTGGGTCCTTTCACCAAGATTCTCCCATCAGACCCTTCTCTCTGCCCACCCCCACCCCCTGCCTGCCTTACATTTTCTGCCAGAATACGAGAGCTGATGGCTGGTTCTTGCTATAACAAGCTCTGAATAAACAGCCTTTGCTTATTCTCATTTCAAGCATCTTCATTTATTTTCCCAAAGTAAAAATGGAACAAAGAAATCCTAATAATCCTAACCTACCTGCTGACCTTCACAGGGAAATGTACCCCATCAACACCAGGGAAAGTGGCTCCTTAAGCTCACATTTTATTTCCATTCATTTTAGAACTTAATCAGACAACATCTATGGCTTGGAATTTGCTTTCCATATCTAAGTATATCTAAAGTTCCTTTTTCTCATTTATAGTCCTTTGAATGTCTTCTGTACCATTAAAAGAAAATTTTCAAAATGAGGTAAAATCATGAACCTCATACTGATATAAAATTAATCCAGGTTAAAGATTTTATTTAATATTCATTGATGAAATGGGGGGACCAAGCAAGTGTGATAACCTGGTTCAATGGAGGACTCAAAGAAGCACAAATATGTGGTGTAAAATGCTCAGATGAATATGCAAATGGGCGGTAAAACTTGCTTTTGTTGGGCAAAAGGGAGCAGAACTCAATTACATGTCTAGATATAAGAATCATTTTGCATTTCTGGCAGGTATCTACAACTTACAGAATGGTGGAATAGCTCCCATAAAATCAGAAGCAGATAACTCCGAAGGATAATGCCCAATTTTCAACGGAACACAAATTTCTCCAACGGAACTTAGTAAATGATTGTTTTGTGTTCTTTTGCGTGATAGTTGATCTGTTGAGGACATGAAAGGAGACACAGGAGCGACTCAGAGAAATACATTTCATTGTATTCACAGGTCCTAGAGGAAGGTTGCACTCATACCATGCAGGCCCATAAAAAAAAAATGGCAGGGAGGCGGAGGAGAGGAATGAGTGGAGGCGTTTGCCCAGAGCCTTTGCTGGGGTTTCTGTAGGAAAGGCCAGGAAGGCAGGGCCAACTGTTTGGAGTTAGCTACTCAGTATAATTTGAGTAATCTCTAAGCTGCAGATGTGTCATGTCCCCTAACTTCTGGTACTCTGCCTTGGGATGTATAAGACAGGAATTCTGCCTCCTGGGGGCTCAACTCAGCTATAGGAGGTCTGCCCTTAAACTAGTTAGTTAATGTATCAAGACCTGGTCCTGGCTGAGCCCTTATTGTCTCTAAGAATTAACCAGGCTCAGTAGGGGCGGTCACTCCCCAGCCAGAAAGACTTTTAAGATTCTAGAACATCAGAATATACAAAAATACTATCTAAATAAATAAATACATATAACAATCAATATGAATTTTGATGAAAATGATTCAATATTTATTGAGTTCCTGACATTGGCCAGGCCTACTCTAAGCATTTGACAAACATTATCTCATTGAGTTTATGTAGCTACATCATGAGAAAGGACCCATCAACCCACTTCACAGAGGAAGAAATGAAGTCTTAGAAAAGCCCAGGGTCATATAGTGAGGAAATAAAGGTATTAGGAATAAATCCAGAACCCAGTATTAGGACCAAAACTGACCACCAAGCTTGCTTTATCATTTATGCTTAATGAGAGCTTTATTAAGCTCTCATTAAGCATAAAAGACAATGGTACTTGGTAATTCACATATATTCTCTTATAGCTAAGTGCTCCATTTACGAATGTTAACAGCAGAGTCCTCTGAAAGTATTTTCATGATGACTTATGTTACCTTACAAACATGCATACATGTAGCACATACGACTTATTTTAATTTAAAAATGCCTCAAATGGATGTAGTGGGGATCCTATAATCCCAGATACTCAGGAAGCTAAGGCAGGAGGATTGCAAGATGGAGGCCAACATCGGTGTCTTAGTTAGACACTATCTCAACAGTCTAAAAAGGGCTGGGAATGTAGCTCAACAATAACATGTTCATGGGTTTGATCCCCTGTGACTAAAAAAAAAAAAAAAAAAAAAAAAAAAAAAACTTAGATTCTTAAGGGAAAGGAATTGATGCTGCTGATTAAATAGTGATTTCTAAAGACCCAAAACAAGATTTTCCTTGATTCCCTCCTTTCCTCCCATCCTTGAGCAGTCAACTTCCCATCTATGAACAGAACAATCCAACTCCCGGCAACTACCACTGCCATCAAGTCTGCTGTCACAATCAAATTCTAGCAGAACTGAAGAATTTTTGCCCTTTCGCAGCAGGTTGTGATGGCTTCTGACTTCCATTTGGCTCCGACTTTGAGAAAACCTTCGGGAGCAAACATACATAATTTGCCTAATCAGGCACAGAAAGGTGGCTTAGTAAACCAAAGGCTGGACTTAATGGATTAAGCATCTGGCTTACGGAGACTTAAATCAGACTTAATGATATTGCGAGTCTCTAGAGCCACCGGTTCAGATCCTGACTAAAGCTTTAACTCCTCCTCAGAAAATGCCAGCAATTTTGCTTTTTTTCTGTAGATTAAGAGTAAACCTTGGAAAAGTATTCTCCTGTTCCCTATTCATACACTGAAGATGACTTTCCCAATGGCAAGCGGCTTCCCTCTAGGAGAGTGGGATTCTGGCTGCAGGGTCCCCTGTGCTAAGGGACAACCTCAGGAACACTGGACTTGGGGCTTTTTTTTCCCACCTCATTTTTTTCGTCCCCTGCAAGCCTTTGCTCAAATGTCATCTTCATAATGAAGCTTTTACTTAAAACCTTTTAAAATTGCTAGCACATTGTTTTCCTATATATTTTAATCTCTGCTTTTGCCTTCACTGTGTTTACGACCATTAAAATATTACATATTCGAGAGGCTGGGGTTGGGGCTCAGTGGTAGAGCACTTGCCTAGCATGTGTGAGGCTCTGAGTTTGATCCCCAGCACCACATAAAAATAAACAAATAAAATAAAGGTATTATTTCCATCTACAACTAAAAAAAATTTTTTTTAAATATTACATATATGATGTCTCCCATCAAGAGTAGACAGTGAGCAGGAGGACCATGGGTGCTTAGCTCTCCCAGAATCCAGAACCCAGAGCAAGGGCTGCATGCAATGAAGCCTATATATTCTCCTGCTGGGTGGGGGATGAATCTCCATGAGTGGCTCCATTCATGGCCCAATTGCTCAAAACCAAACACTTGCTTCTTCCTTTCCCTTGCACTCCACATCTGATTCATCGGCAAATGTTGAATTACACAAATATATTTATCTCCTTAAAATAAGCACATAACATATCCACCAATATTACTCAAATTCAAGAAAACACCATTTTGAACCAAGGCCCCTGCCAAAGTCTCCCACTCACCCCATCTGTTCCCCAAACATAGTTGTATTGATCATTATTAGTACTTATTTTTTAAAAGAGCCATCATCTCATTCCCTTGCTTAATGCCTCCAAAGGGTTTTAAACAAAATGGAAACTGTAGAGTGGTGTGCCCTGCAGGATCCTCTTTCCTCGTTTACCCTCTACCAGACACATTGACCTCTCAGTACTCCCAATATGCAAAGCTCTAACAGCCTCCGCCCTCTGCACATTCTGTACTCTTAGAATATACTGAAAGCCTTGTCCACTTTTGATCTTTCTATGCTAGATTAAGATGTGACCTCCTCAGAAAGCATACCCCATTCCCCACATTCCCATCTAAGCATCTTCCTCCCCCCAACCAGGTTATTGTGTTTCCTCCTTGTCTTCATAGCGTAAAGCACGGTTTGTGCGGCTCTCTGTCCTCCCCTTCTCTTCCTCTCTAGGCTGCTAGCTTTGAGACATCCAGACTACAACTCACTCACCTCTGTGTCTTCCTAGCTATTGCATGGCCTCATACACATGGAGTACAGGATCAGTCCATGGGATTCCGAAGGGTATCAGCAGGCCCAAGAGTGAGGCCCAGCACTTGGGCAGAGGTGACTCTCAGGGTCATATGGGTGGAGGCTGCAACATGGGAGTTGCTCTCTAGGTCTCATCTTCATCCCTGACCTAAATCATCATCAAATCAACCTTACCACTGACCTGACTGTAAATCCCACCCCTGGTCTCCTTACACACCACCTAAAGTGAGTTTTTATCTTATATTCCAGGGCCAGAGTCCCAATATAACTAATCTGGTCCAGCAAGCAGGTTCACTCAATGTCTGTCCTGGGCAAAAACAGATTCTGTTGAGAATAAAAAGCAAATGTTTCTGTCATCCCAACTGATTTATTATTCTGTAATGAAACTGAATTGCATCGTGATCATATTGCAATATGTTTTAGTATTGGTGGATTAGGAATCAGCTGTCTCATGTAAGTAAGTATAAGGATGATCAAATGTATTGAGAAATTGAGTTCAAGCTCCTTGGGGTGTCAGACCTATGACCTAAGGTGAACCTGGATCTACGTCAGCTAATTTCTGTACTAAATAGTTCTATACAAGTTTATCATAATGCACAAATAGCAATAGATTGGAGGTGGGAGAATAATTAAATTAGCAATAATGTTCAAATGTAGGTAATGGCTACATAGGGAAGATTAGTTGTTTCTTTAAGTCTATCCCTACCTCACGCTAGCTTCTCTCAAAGTTATGCTTAGCTGTGTTGCTGCCATCGCTCCACTAATTGTTCCATAAATGCCACGTTAAATGTAAGTGCTCAGACAGACAGCATAACTTAGTTATGCAGAGTCAGTGGCCAGAGGACAGCGGGTGAGCTATGAAACAATAAGAAACATGCATATTGGCCTCTGGTTTAGTTCCCAGCACAGAGCTTCTACACTCCATGTCACTTCATCAGTGACAGGAACATCTGACATGGAGCTCCCAAATCCCTTGGAAATTCCTGAGTGCTAGAAGTATCTTTTGAGATAATGTTGGTGTGCTCTTAAATGGGGGTTGGTCAGCAGAAAGACCAACCCATGATTAGAAGATTGGAACTTTCCATTCCACTCTCTTTCCATCCTCTCAGAAGAGGAGAGTAGCTGGAGATGGAGTTTGCAATCAATCATGCCAATGTGATAAATGCTCCATAAAAATCTTTGAATTACAGAATTTGGAGAGCTTCCAGGTAGGAGAACACATGCACATGCTGAGACAGTGCACTCCAAACCCATGGGGACAGAAGGTCTTTTTTTTTGAAATCCTTCCAGACCTTGGTCTATGTATTTCTTTAAACATTTATCGGTAACCTTTTATAATATCTTTTACCAATTTATTAAACTGATAAATAATGTTTCCCTCAGTTTTGCAAACCATCTTAGCAAATTAATCAAACCCAAGAAGGGGGTCATGGGAAAACTCAAGCTAGCTCATCAGAAATACAAGTGAGGGGCTGGGGTTGTGACTCAGTGATAGAGCATTTGCCTATCATGTGTGAGGCACTGGGTTTGATTTTCAGCATGGCATATATATAAATAAATAAATGTCCATCAACAACTAAAATAAAAATAAGTACTGAGTAGTATATGAGAGTAGGAAAAAGGAAGTATGTTTTTCACTAGAAAAAAAAATCCCATATAGATTTCAGAAATAAATTACTTTTCAAAGTAAACTTTGAAAAAAACATAGATTTATAATTAAATTCAGTTAAGGGGCAGGGAGAATGGGAGATTTGATAATGTATCTAGGGAAAATAAATCTATGTGGATAACTGCATAGAAAATAGGAGTCAGCCAGGTAGCTCAGTCCTGTATACACTATTGTTTGGCCTCTGCTGAGGACCCCCTAGGCTGCAGGGCTACATGGCAGAAAAACAGGAAAGAAAATGGCATCAGGTTGTCTTGCTTTAGAACAGCCCACTCACACATTACCAGTGTGGTCCCAAGACAGATAACTGCTTCAGGACAGCATTATTCCCTTAAAAAGTGTGGTGTCTTCATGGCCTAATGACCTCCCATTAGGTTCCACCTTGTAAAGTGTCCACAAGCTTCACATATCCATGCTGGGGACCAAGTGTCCAATGTGAATTTTTGGAAGACACTCAAATTCAGGCAAAGAAGAATGGGGCAAGAAAGAAAGTTCCAGCCAGGAAGACCTACAGTAAGAGAAAGACTAGGGTGAAGGTTCATTGTGCTTCTGGAGAACTGGAAGAGCTGCCCCTTGCTGCCAAAGAGATAACATAGGACATCATGGGAGATAAATCAGAGTCATGGAGCAGGGAGATTTGGGAACCAACTCAAGTAACGGAAATGAAAGGACCTCAGGACTCTAATCATCCAGCATTTTGCTCAGACATGAGGTCCCTCTAATCATTGTAGTAACACTGTCCTGCTATTAGCCTCTGAACCTACAGCCTGTCAGCCGCTCCAAGCCCAGCCTCTGAATTCCTACCTGCCTTCAATGCTGGGGGGGGGGGCTAGGAGCTGTCCAGGGAAATCTAACCCTGTCTACATTCCCCTCCTCACATTGGAAGCACTTAGCTGAAAGAACTCATGAATTCAAACTCCACTCCTGGTGTGATGTGGAAGCATTGTTCTGCTTTTTTCTAAACTTCTATTTCTTCCTAGGTGAAATTAGTATAAATAATCTTTCTTCATTATGTCACCATGGCAAAAAGCTGGAATAATAATAGGAGAGTGCTTCCATAAATGACAAGTATCAGTCAGCCTACATTCTTTCTGTTACTACTGTTTTCATACATCAAAACAGCCACAGGAGTCATGGATTTAATTCCAGGAGCAGAATAAAATAAATGAATTTAAAGTTACTCTTAAAACAGCAAAACCGTGTGTGTGTGTGCGTGTGTATGTGTGTGTGTACGTGCGCGTGCATGAGTGTGTATCTAAAAATTAAGTCAACCAGCTCACTTAGCCCAAACCAAAAGTTAAATGGTAAATAAATATTATTCACTATATATGGAATCCATGAGTCATTTTTCAGTTTAATTAAAATATCAAAAAATAGTATTCTCAATTACTGTGTCCTATTTGCTCTCAATTATCTTTCATTTTATGTAAAGAATCATTACTTTGTCTTGAATAATTGCCTCAGATCTTGCTAATGTGAAGATAGAGTACAGTATTCTGGAAGTGTCTCTGGCTTCTATTCCCCAGGAGTTCAACAGTACTCATGTACGTTAAACCAACCCAGACCCGTCCAATGATTGTTTCTCATTCAGTAAATTTATTTCTGCCTGCATTTCTACTTAAGTGTAGCTTCCTACTGCTTCATTAACTACCACAGCTGTGCTATTGCCCAAGTACATTGACTTAAAGGAAGAATCTATGAAAAAATTGAGCAGTTTCTGGTCGGGTTAGAAGCTATTACCTCTGGAATTCACCCATTCATTTGTTCCTTTATGTTATGCCACAAAATTACATAAGTGAGAATGGCTTTGCTTTCTAAGTCTCCAAAAGTGGACCCTGAGATAAAAGGACGTAGATACAGGCAGGTGATTTGGAAGGTGAGCCAAAGAAGTACGCAAGAGACCAGAAAGTAAAGAATGCAGATCAGGGAGAAAAACAAATGGAAGAAGCAGAAGGCAGTGAGCAAGGCCCAGCTGTGAACACCTGCAGCTAAGCTGCCCAGAGGAATCATAGAGTAACCTTACAGTCATCCTGGGGGATGACTCTCCCACCCCATACACTCTCTCTTATCTCCATTGACTGCTGCCCCCAAGGACTCACACTTCATTGGCATTTCTAGTGGTTCCTATTTCTGGCACAGCAAAGACCCACAATGCTGGAGAAACCAGAGAGTGGTGTTTGCATGTGTTGGGGACTGAGGCTACTCTCCACTGTGGCTGCCAAGGAACTTAGGTGAGCAGCTGTGGGGAGGACATCTGCTACAACATAGCAACAGTACAACCAGCCAAGGCAGGCACACATCTAAATGTTTTAAATGCATGACACAGAATGCCCCACAATCTAAGTTTCTGTTACATTATTTAATGTGCCAAGCCCTGGTCTAGGCACTTAGAATACAGAACTGAGCCAGGCATGATGATGCACACCTGTAATCCCAGTGACTCAGGAGACTGAGGCAGGAGTCCTAATCACAAGTTCAAGACCAGCCTCAGCAACTTAGCAAGGCCCTAAATAAGTTAGTGAGATCCTATCTCAAAATAAAAAATTAAAAGGGCTGAGGATGCAGCTCAGTAGTTGAGGACTCCTGGGTTCTGTCCCCAGTACAGAAAGAAAGAAAGAAATACAGAACAGAAAGTAGCCTTGTCCCTGGTCTACTTGAGCACACAGCAATGACTGCTTTTCAGAGAGCAGTGTCCACATATTCATATACTCACTGTAATTCTAGAAGGATACTCTTAGAATTTAGGATTTTTCGGATATTCAATTAAATATTATTTTTTACCATATTATGTTGCACAATAGATTCAAAGTTCAAATAAAGAATAAGAAGGATGGGAGACTGTGTATTCTTCCTTCTTATGCATCAAGAGAAGAGCAAAGAAAACACTTATGAATTTCCAGACCTCCTGTGTCCCACTTGCAATGTTTCAGAATGCAAAAGGCACATTTTGGGTATTCTCTCCTAGATAGGAGAGAATCAGAATCCTTTAAAAGTATACTCTGAATTTCTCTTCTAGGAAACAGGTTTCCCTAATTCTGTTGTGTATTATCTTTAGACTTATAACCCTGGAAATATGATGGGAAGAGAAAAGCAAAACAAACACACAAGGCTCTCACTTCTCTCTGACACCTGCTGTCTTTTGTGAGGCTTCGTATCTGATCAGAATTAATGTGGCAGTTGGAGCCAAATGAATAGTGACTGCTACCTTCCCGGAATGATTTCAGGTTATTTTGCATCTCCAGCCATACATTAGGAAGAATAGAATAGGAAGCACTCACAGAGAATAATCAATTATGGAAACTGACAAGCTGGGGAAGCCATAACTGCTATCTAATAGACCCTAAGTCCATTCATTTGCAGACTTCAGCTTATGGTTAAAACATAACCACTGAATGCTTTCCAGACTCCCCAGTATAATAGTCTATGTGCATCAGACTTCAACTGCCTTCAAAATCAACATTTTCCTGAAATTCAAAGTCATGTCTTCTAATTTTTGAGTTATAATTTTCGGTCCTCTCTTCAGCAAGAAAACCATGTCTGTTTATCTGGGGTAAGCTACCCACTGGAAGAATTAATCAAACATGTTGAGAAAGACCTAAAAAGCAGATATGTTATTTTCAATTCCTATGAAGATCTTTCTATATGAATTTTATTTTGATTTTCAGATACCCATTATGTTTGTTCTTGATTTCTGATACTTCATTGATCTCTAGGTATCTTTTAAGCAGCACCCTATGGGTTTTCTGATTAGAAACAAAGCACATCTTTTAGTTATCTACTAATTACCCTCTTGTGAAATTGGCTGTTCATACACATTAACTTTTTCAGAATAGCTTAAAGGGTGAAGTGGCCAATGTATGCATAAAGGGAAGCTCATAGGATCTGTTAATGAGCCAAGTGGTTCAAGTGCTTTAACTGAAAAAAAAAGGCTGATATTAAGGTTTTAAATGAAATCCTTGGAGTAGGAGTTAAATTCCCCCCCAAAATCTGACTTTAAAATTAAAGAAAATGTTCTTCATATGCCTTTGCCAATCTGAAACAAAGAAACATCATTTAGAGTTCATGATGAGGGACTATCATATTGTTAGTGTTTGAAGTTTGTTGTTTTCTTTTTAAAATCGGGAAAAATAAAAATACAAACTAGTACAATTATTTTTCATTAATATTAGACTTATCTTTATGCATATATTCCAGACAAATATTCTTTAAGAATTTCTGTCCTTCATCCCACCCTATTCCTCTTCTTATCAATATCCAATTGGACAGGAAGAAAAGATGTCAAATTCATTTTAGCAACTGGATCTTCTTTGCTGAACAGTTACTGGCATATTGGATGAACTAGTAAAAAAGGCCATTTTAATACAGTTCACTGAGGCCTCTATTTTATGTTTAAGTAACCAAAAGAAAATAAGTTAGCTGTCCCCATTTCATCTTCAGTTACTCTTTACAGATAAATTATCTTTATAGATAATTATCCCTACACATTACACAGTCAATATTTAAATATAAGGTGTGTATACAGATATAAGACATGCTTGTCTCTAGTTTGGAACATCCAAGATAGATGGATTCAAAAGCCCATGTGTTGGAGGTTTGTTCCCCAGGGCAGAACTACCAGAAGGTGGAAACTTCAAAAGGTGGGCCTAGTGGGAGGTCCTTGGTCATGGAGGGCATACCCCAAACTGGGTGGTGGGACCCTAGGCTCTTCCTCATTTTCTGTTTGGCTTTTCAGCCATAAGGTTAGCATTGTGCTCAGCCATGAGATCCCTCCATGGTGTGCAGCCTAACCACAGCCCCAATCATGAACAGAAACCTCCAAAACTAGGAGCCAAAATCAACTTCTTTTTGCTCATAATTGATTACTTCAGTACCAGTTAGAGTTGACAGGAAGCTGACTGGCTTAGTGTCTGTGTGTCAGTCTATTCTGAATGGACCATGAAAATCTGGGTGATAATCCCCCACTCCCCAGTGCCTGGCAAAGTGCTTGGGTCACTGTGGGTATTGAATAAACACATAAGTTGAATAAATATTGGTTAAAAATTGAGCTTTAATGTACACTTGCCTTCTAAATCCCGGCCGTGGACAACTAATCTCTGTGACTCAGCCTCTTCATCTTGAAAATGAAAGCAGGGTTGACACCTCTCTCATGTTGATGTTTTGAGAATTAGAGGAGCCATTAAATATTCTACACTTAGTAAAGTGCCTACCATATAGTAAGACTTCCGTGATTATTGAATATGGATATTATGACTCTATCATATCATCACTAGAGCTGCTGCACCCTAATTTTCTCTTGGAAGAAATACTTTACTTTTCTTCTGTAGTCCTTGAGTTTAAGTGGGTGCTGTCAGCCTAACTCTTCCTCCAGCTTCAGAGGAGGTGGGAAACTCTCATGTGACTAATATGGGTGCTGTGTCTAACAGCACCAGGATAAGTTGGGTGCATATATTCCCATTTAAGTGAGGCCAATGGAGAGTAAAGCTGACCTTAAGATGCTTGATAATAATGGAAAGACAGAGAGGGTAGGGGGAGGAGAGGGGAGGGGAGGGGAGGGGAGAAAAGAAAGGAAAGGAAGGGACGAGATAAAGGAGGAGGGAAGAAAAGAAAGGAGAGAGGAGAGGGGATAAGATCAATGGCCTTATTTCAGCTCCTGAACCTATCAATATGTCCCCTGAACTTACATCAGCCAATATATTTGTTCAATTTTCTTTTTAAAAATATCCTTAAAAAAGTCCCAGTTTGCTGTCAATTGCAATTAACAAAAAGCTCTAACAAATATTGATTTTTGCAGAAGGAAAATGTTGGATAAATATATGTCCTTGGAGATTCACAGTCCTGAGCTTATATAGCAGCCATCTTGCCCTCGGCAACCCAGCAAAGTCTAGTGGTGGCCACAGATAGGTAAGTTTGCCACGCCCTACTCCCCAGAATAGACTGGGACCTCAGAGGAGTCACCATTGGGAAGGTTGATATTGACTTAGAACATTTTTTTCCAATACCCAAGCTCCATTTCAAGGACAAAAGGGAAAAACTAGACAAAAATGGCTCTATCAGAAAAAGTAAAATCCTTGGTGAACACAGGAAGAAGGTAAGAGATCCACAAGAAAACACAGAAGGTCTAATAGCCCACCGTTTCCCAAACAGAGAACATTTTTCACCTGCTCTCAGTGGCTTCCAAAATAATTAAAGAAAAGTTGACATTTGTGAACTAGAGCTGGAGAAAACTGTGAAGGTATTCCATTTTTAATTTTTTGAGTTTAAAGAGCCTCTGGTCTCAGCGGTTGCCAGAGGAGAATGACAGTTAAATAACTTGAGCTAAGGGTAGTTCATGTCAATCACTTGAAGCATGGACCTCAGTTTCCTTGCCTGGAATATGTGAGCGTTGGAAAGTGTGAGACCCAGGTCCAATCTGGCTCATCAATTCATAATGCTACAGTGTCCCAAGAGACTCTGACGGCAGGCGTGTGGGATGGGAGCTGTAGGAAGGAGAAGAGTGGTATCGCTTTCCACGTTAACACTAAAAATAAGATATGACAAGTAATCATGAATCAGTAAACTAGACCTGTCATAGAGCGAAGGCTGCTAAGTGGTAGAGAGGCGTTATTCAAAGACCTTTGGAGGAAAGCTCCATAAGAAAGCTTCAAAGCTGGAGACTGAGACTTAGATTATTCCTTTAAGTGTTTTAAAAGTTGTTTTTCTTCTCAGTCTTAGAGATGTATATTAGGAAAAGTCTATTTTTGGTTTACATAAGAGGCACTGAAAAAAAAGATAAACAGTTTTCTCTTTCTGCTACTATCTCCAACATGTCAGGTTTCCAAGATAGAGTTTAAGGAGATCACAGAAAGTGCAAAGGCACTTGAAGTCACTCTTCTGATTGACATCTTTATCAGGAACTCTGGCCACTTTCAGGGTGGTGATGTCACTGGCCTCTGCTGTAGCACACCCAGCAGGGGAGGAGATGTGGAGTTAACCGCTCCTGAGCAGGGTCCTACCACAAGCTGCCTCCTCTGCCTCCTCCTGCCATTCTGCATCCAGAGCTTCAGACTGATGCTGGTGTGATGTGTGCTCGAAGCAGTTTTTTAAATTTCATTCACTTCCCATTTCTGGAGAGTGTGTGTCCCCATAAAGCAGATGGTTGGGGAAGTTATATATTAAGAAAGCCCCATGGAAATGGGGATTTGGAAATGAGATTTCCATGGAGTGTAAAAGCCGAGAGTGTCAATATTCTTTATCCTAATTTAGCAGAAAGCTATTTGGGACAGTTGCCCCATCTGCCCATCTTCATACTCAGCACCATAAAAAAAATTTTATAGAATAGTGAACACACATCATCAGTGAGATTGGGAGAAATAACAAGGAAGGTCCTTTTTTTGTCTTATCATAGATCAATTGCCCTGGAGAATTGGATGAAACGACCTTGAGTAGTCACCAAACATCATTTCTCAAGGACTCCAGAGAGCACTGGAAGAAATGAGAAAGCCCATTTCCACACTGATGTTCTAAGAACAAATGGAGTTTTGTTTCTCTTCTATGCGCTAAATCTACATCTGTTTCCATATAATTTATACATCCAACCCTGCCCTACTTAAAAGTACACTTATTTGGTATTTCTTATAATTTCTGGTAATCCCTCAGAGAAATTATAATACTATAGTCCCTAGGCACCTTATGAGATTCCATAAAGACCAATTTTAACCAGAAACTAAGACTCATTTGTCCATGAAATCCCTTAATAGACAGGGGGACCACTCTTCATGCAATGTTAAATAATTATGTTTCATTGAAGGATATTATCGATATCTATCTTACAAGGTAATATGATTCCCTCTCATTTTGTGGCTGGAGATCACATTCTGCCATATCTTTGAATATAATCACATTGAAGTGCCAATAGCCTAATTAACTAGAATATCAGCTCTTGGTATATCATTTCACTTTTTAATATACACCAGGGTTACATTATACAGATGTAAATGGCCTCCATCCCTGGGCCACTTATTCCTTTATAGTTTTTTCTTTTTGGTACAAATACATCAATGTCACAAAAGAGGAAAATACTTGTGCAGAAAAGCAAGGCAACACCCAGTGGCCAAATCACCTTCAACTTCAAAGAGCTGCTACTTTGCAATTAATCAATAAAATAATAACTTCTAGAAACAAATAAAAAGCCTTACTTATTTTTAGATAACAATTTCAATCTTTTTTTTTTCTTTTGGTACTGTGGATTAGACCCAGGGGCACTTTACCATTGAGTTTCTTCCACAGCCCTATCTATCTATCTATCTATCTATCTATCTATCTATCTATCTATCTATCTATCTATTTATTTTGAGAAAGTGTCTTGGTAAGTTGCTGAGGCTTCAAACATCCAATACTCTTAAGTCCCTGGGATTATAGGCATATGGCACTATTCCCAAAAATTTGAAAGTCTTGCTTTGTTTGGTTTGGTTTCAGCAGTGTTAGTGATTGCACCTAGGGCCTTGCACATGCTAGGCAAATGTTCTACCACTGAGCCATATCTCCAGCCCTCACTCTTTTATGATGATTTTTAATGTCATGTTTGCCATCACAGTAGTATTAATGGTGGTCCTGGTAATAATGAAAGTAACAAGAACCAAAATTGAATATTCTGTATTTAAAAGGTGCTTTCCTGAACATCATTTCATCTTATCTATAGATTGAGCCTAAGCAGTGGGTATTATTATTCCTCTTATTTAACAAATGCAGAAATTGAGAATTCAGAAAGCCTAAGTGAATTGCCTAAAGATATTCCCAGAATGTTATACAGCAAAACAAAAAGATTTCCAAGCTCACCCCAACTCTAGACTGCTTGAGCTCATCAGTGTTTGGGCTAGAGTAATCTACCTGAAACACAGGACAGAAGGGAGTGCAGTAGGGGACAATGGTTAGAGCAGGGTCTTAGGAGTCCAAAAGATCGGCAGGAAGGCTTGGCCCTACCCCTTACTAGCTCTGATTGACTTATTAGCCTCTATAATGGATTAAATAAGATGATGCATGAAAACAATGTATTAATAATTGTTCAACAAATGATAACTCTCAAAAAGTCATTTATTCTTTTATAGTCATACAGTCTTTATGAAGATGATTAATTCTAAACATAATTATGAAAATAGTGATTAGTAATAGAGAATGGGAATGAAAGGAGGATGGAGACTGCTCTGGAACAAACTCAAAGGACAGGCAAAGAAGTGTGGCTGGTAGTCACCTACCTGCCACTCCATCCCTGCTGTCACTGTGCCTTCTTTCTGTGCACCCTGCCAATTGTCTGCACTGCTCTGTGTTTTTCCTTGCCTTGGACTCATTAACACATTCTACTATAATAAGGTTGTCTCTTCCATCTCATCCTCCTTGAGGGACTAAATTTCTCACAGGCAGGAATCAGATCTAATTCATGGGCACATCCCTTAAATCCCAGGAAAGTTCCTGGTATTGAGACACAGAAAAATGATACCCAAAGCATATCGCTGTGCCATGCTAAGGTATAGAAATGGTCTTAGAATCTCAGTCTCTCTAAGCCTCGCCTCCACCCATCTTCTTTCTCTCCCATAGGTGCAGGGAAGGGCTTTCTCGAAAGTTTCCCCTAACTGAATGAGGAAACTTCTCTCACAACAAATATAATTGCCTCAATTCTGTCTCTCTAGCATTCTCATTGAATATCCTGGAAAAATGAACCACTGGAGAAGAGAAGAAACTCCATGCAGATTCTTCATCTATGCTTCTGAGAGCAGCTCCCATGGAATTACCTGGGAGTTTTCTCTGCATACTACAAATTTGGTTCACAGTGTACTTCCTCCCCTCACCCTGGCATGGACAATTGCCATCTTCCTCCAGGAACCCCAGGTCTCCATTTTTTTGTGGAGTTCAGAATGTTATTCAAATGACAACTACCCGGTGCTCTCTGTGTGTCTCACATTCTGTGGATCAACCTTGTATTTATGCAGGGCAATAAACTTGCATGCCTTCTTCTCCTATCAACCTTAAGTTCCTTCCAGTCGAAGGGTAAAGGAAATCTTTCCACTCACCATTCAAAGCCAAGAGACAGACACTCAGCTAATGAATATTGGTCAAATTGAATTTGCTAGAGATACTAAGGACCTCAGTTACAACCACCCTCCGTGGGGTTGACCTGATGTTGATTTGAGCATTAGGAAGATCTTCAGCAAGGCAGTATACAGAAAGCTTGATAAAGACAGGAAAACCCAGAAAATCCCAGAGCACAGATAAGACAGCAGATGCTACTAATGAGAAAGTTACATGGAATACAAATGAATGGAATACAAAGCCAGCATCTTGGGCAATAGGTTCAAAACACCCAAGCTAATATAAAGTTGACTCAATGACACCATGGGCTCAGTGATTACAGGATAAGGGACAGATGGATCTGTCAACCAGGAGAATGGTAATGCTATGGACACAACAGAGGTCAAGAGAAGAAATCTGCAGTGGGTGACTGGTTATCACAATTTTGAACATCACTCACTCTTCAGTGGCATTGATAACCCAGTCCTATGTTTCCAGAATCACTGTGGAAATATACATCAGCTTAAACCCAGCCAATATCACCAGAGCAACTGCTCATCTGTCTAAAAATGCATTGCATACAAGAACTTCTGTTGTTCAAAATTTTTAGACCCTCTTCAAAGCCCAAATGTATTTCAACCCATTGGGTCCTTGAAGTTTGAAAATTATGTAAACCTTTAACAATTAAAACTTATACTCCTTTTGAACTAGCCATGCAAGTAATATTATAATAGAGAGACAGAATGTTTCCATTATCAGCCAATGAAATAAAGACTTTTATTTAGACATTTTAGATAACACCTTTGGTCTCATTTCTTCATCTTTCAAATTATTTTTTCTTGAAACAGTAAAGAACTGATTGAAAACCCTATTTGGAAATATCAGTAAGTTTTACTATGGCTGACAGCAACAGAATATTATCTGTCTATGATCAATTATGAAAAATTACAGTTTTAACACTGCTAAGAAATAAACATGTTAGAGAAAGAACAAAAATCCCATGTGTTCTACAGAAGGTTATGGCAAAAGTCATTAATAACTTTTCAATCTATTCCATGAAGTAATTAATGAGTAAATAGTTGAGAAGAGAGGTCTCATTAAACAACAGGAGACTGCCAAATGTACACTCAATGTGCAAATCTATAAAGAAAACATTTATTTTCAAATATTTTTAAAAGAAATCTGCTAGGAATTAGAGCAATGTAGGATACTGACCTGTCTCTGTCATCAGCATCCATGGGCCCCATGGTAGGAAAAGAGGCTACTCTATCTGCTTATCTTTCCTTCTCTGAAGGAATGAGGAAGCACATTTCACAGCTGCTTAATAACATGTTTTCTCAAAGTTTCTGAGTGATGCATTGTCTGGGCAAGGAAAATAGAACATCATGTTCTCACCAGAAAATCTATCAAGTATCCAAAACCATTGCCAATCCTGCTTCTTCCAACTCCTATACAAAACATGGCTCAGCAAAAGGAAGATGGACCTCCATAATCAAGCTGGCCTTCACTTGCTAATTAACATTCTGGATTCAGGCTGGAAAAACACACTGGGATAAAAACAGCTGACCTCTACCAACATGGGCTTGGGAAGCTGCTGACAGAAGATTCACCTGAACAACTTCAATCTTAAGGAGGCCAGAGGTTGCACACCTGGCTTTTCTTCAAGTCTCGTTTGAGAGAAGGGAACAGCATTGCTCCTCTGAACCATGCTATTTCTTAAGCTCCTGAAGCATCCTTGATATTTGACTGACAGCTGCAAGACTATGGCATGGGAAACAGTAATATGTGCAGAAATATTCATGATGAAAAAATGAATGTACATATGTACTGCTTATATACACATATGTGCATGTGTACCTGAATTAACTATTGGAACATGTACATAGCTCTATCTCTATATACACACATGTACATATACACCTATGCATCTGCAGAAAAGCATGCACATACATGCAAATAAAAATATATATATAAATACTTGAATACACTCATACACATATATAAATGCATGCAAACTAACACATAGTTATATTAACCATGATATCCATAATGAATGCATATCTCTATGCACATATGTTTATGTGTATACTATATACATTTAGATATAACTGTATTATGTAAACACAATAATATAAACATACATGGATAGATATAAGTAATACAAAGTTTACAATAAAAAGTAAACTTTTAAAAATCCACAAAGAAGTCCAGGTGTGGTAGTGCATGCTTGTAATCCCAGCAACTAGGAAGGCTGATGCAGGAGGATCATGAGTTCAAAGCCAGCCTCAGCAATTTAACGAGGCATTAAGCAAATCAGTGAGACCCTCTCTCTAATAAAATATAAAATAGGACTGGGGATGTGGTTTGGTGGCCGAGTGCCCCTGAGTTCAATCCCTGGTACCCCCCCCCCAAAAAAAAATAATCCACAAATAAAAATATTTATTCTCCCTTGAGAGCACAAATCCACTACTTTTCTATCAAATAGGTACCTCCCTAGCTAGAAAAGAGAATGGAATCCAGATATGGAAAATAGACACAGAAACTACATGTATATAATACCCAGATATTTTTCAAAAGGCCTAAAGTCTAATGAGTTGTGAATAATTCTAACTTTTGTTCTCATGAACCCCTTTATAATCTAATGAAGATATGTATCTTTTATCCAGGGAAAAATATAATAAACACAAAACTATATGTGTGAATTCAGATTCCCCAAAGGTTAAGAACATATAAACTATATGCTGTAAGTAGATTCCTTTAACCACATTTCCTTTTCCCAAAAGAACAGATATTCACTAGAAAAATATTGCTCACGATGCAGACACTTTCTTTAGCATTTTTGAAAGAGTCTCTGAATTTTGTTTCTTATAGTTCTCTAGTATTGAAATATATTAAATACTGGAAATATCCCATAATCTAGCAAGTTTAAAAATATCAAAGAAGAAACTATGGTAGAATTTCTAATTTTTATCATTTCTTAGGAACTTGAAAAAGAGAAGCCAAAAGTTAAAATGTTATTCTGAGTGGCCTGTGCAGAATCTGCATATTAGGAGGGATTTTAGACACTCAATACTACATTACAACTGCAAAACACACATTTGAACTGATCCATGTGGGCAGACCTTGCACTTTGGAGAGGGCAGCAGGCAAATGCTAGTATTTGCAAGCACAATTCCTTTCTTTAGATCAGTAAAACACCTCTCTTTACTTTTGAAATTTGGATCAGATTGTACTTCAAAGTCTTTCTTTAGGAGACCTCTAGCTTGAAAGAAAATCAAAACATTCAGGCACAAGAGAAAAAGATTTTCAGATGAGATTTGAAGAGAGCCACAAGGCAGTAACCACCATTTGAGGTGAGAAATAACCAGAAGGCACATCCCCCAACTCCTCTGCGGACACCATCCATAATTGCCACTTTCAGAAGGTGCCACAAAACTCTAAGCTTCAGACAGTGACAGCTCCCTTGTCCAGCTTACATAGTGCACCACAGAAGAAAGAGGAGCAGCAGAGAAACCAAGGTGCAGATGGACAGCAGAACATGCTTTTGTTTCCTAGAAAGTGAGGAGAAAACCTGGCAGGAGCCCCTCATGGGTGATGAACTCTGGAATAGGTTGGCTTGAGTCCCTCTCCTGTTTCTGCACTCTCGCCAGACAGGTATCTGGAATACAACTCTGCATCTGCTGCCCAGATGTAATGAAATGCAATTAAGAATTTATATTTTTCTGACAATTATAAGAGCAATCTTCCGAGTAAACGATCTTAACTCACAAGGATCCTAATTTATCTTGGAATTCCACTTTAACTAATGGTTTCTAAATTACTTTAGTGGAAAATTAAGAATGCAGAACTTCACTTAAGGATGCATTAGGAACAAAGTGTTTTTGCAGTCAAACTGTCATTAAGGAAGCCATGTATACATGCATTTCCAAATACACATCTATTTCTCCAGAATATAGGTAAATAGTTAAAGTAATCTCTTTGAATTATGATATTATGGGACCTGAATGTATTTAGGCTTTTTTATTGGGCAAATTTAGAATTTTTGAGAATCCTTGTCATCCAGCATTGAGTTCCAAAGGTAGTCTCTGCCCTCACACACATACATACCCTCATTTAAGTCCTGCTTCACATAAGTAGTTTTACCCTATGTACTCAAGAAAGCAGGATGTCATGACTGTGCTGTAGATTTAAGTAAAATCTTGGGTTGTCACTAGTGTATAAAGGCAGAGATGAATCGTTTTCAAACTTTACTACCTTTCTATTATCATCCAGCTGGTTGGCTTCCTGTCTATTGCAGTTCCTCAGAAGAATTAGAAGCAATTATTAAATATATAAATCAATTCTTGCTGCCACTAGCCTGTGGGCAGCCCTGGAGAGCTGTCCACATAGGAAGCAGCTCACTAATAAGTCAGTGTTTGAAGTTGAGCATAGACATCCAGATGGCTATTAGTTTGAGTCTTGTACAATGTGATTTTTTTCCTTTTCTAGAGCCCCATAAGAAACATAACCTGCCTTTTCCAACTGGAAGATGCATGTCCCTCTTCTGTCTTGGTCTTGTGTCAGTTTCTGCAGGAAGACAATGTCACTGCTATGTCTTTTTCTAACAATTATAAGAGCAAACTATATAAAATGCACACACCAACAATGAATCCCTTCATTGTTATGGCTTAGATAATTTTAAAGGCAATTTATCCTAAAAATAACCTCAAAACTAGTAAAAATTTCTCTAGCCATTTATGTGGAAAGAGCATAGTATTTTAATTTTACTTATTTTTAAAACTAATTTCTCAAGCACTGTCTAATAATTTTTGTGACATTGCTTTGTGAATTATTGTTTTGAATAAGTAAGATGCTCCATCATATTGATGTTTAATAAGTTTGACAATTGCATTTGCAGTATTAAATGCCAAGCACACAGTAGGCACACACACACGCACACACACAGACACACACATGCACACACAATCTGATTTTTCAATAAATATGAAGACATGACAAATAGCATTGCCCTAGAAAGCATCACCCATCAAAACATATGCTCACCCTCACGACAGGAATGCTTCAGCTATAACTTATTGAATTAATCAGAATTTTTCACTTCAATTTATTATTCTTCATGCAAAAGCCTAAGAGCAGGGAAATTAAAGCAGCCTCCTGCAGATCCTTTGTTCTAATATTTGGTTGCTCAGAGAGCAAGAGAGAAAGAATTTGCTCAAAATACATTTATGCACATCACAACACCATGTACCTTGGCTTATGCCAGTGGTTGCATTCTGATCCTCATTTTAAACCCTTATTACATTACACTGTATTTAAGTTTAAGATAAAATGGACAGACCATAGACTGCAATGATTGACAATGAGGATGTCATGAATAAAAATCTCCCTTCATCACATAGCAAAGGTTAGCGACAAGATAATAAAGATCTTCTGATGAGTATTCAACTGAGAGACCCCAGGGCTTCATGGAAACTAACCCAAGGGCCCTTGGATGGAAGGGAACCCCATTGGAGAAAACTGATAGAAGCGGAAAAGAAAAAGAAAATTCCAGAAGTGGCAACATTAAGGAGAATGAGACGATTTTAGATGCAGGTGGCTAGACAGATATTCACTCATCATGTTGAATCCTTTTGCTCTGTGTCCATACAAAACCAAAATGACTAGTCGGTCGCAAGTGCCAACTACATCCATAACAACATTAGAGCATCCAACTCTCTCCTCCACTTCCAGAGATAGATTCCTGCCCCCACCGGTCATGTTGACATGGTATGGCACAGCTGTGCTACCTATTCAAACAATCACCCAAGAAAACGAAAACAGGTAAAGGTACTTGACATGCAGGTGACACTGAAACATCTCTCCTGTATCTAGTGCTTTCCATTTCCCTTCCGGATGCACTTGGGAACAAACAACTTCTCAGGCTGCTTTGTTCTTTCTGGAGCTTCTACCAGGCAGAAGAAGGCTGACCTGTGCTTTTTCCCCAAGAACCCTAGTGGCTCTCAAGGAAAACTGACACATTAGAGCCCTCTCCACTCCCAGCAAATTCATTTGCTGAAAAGAACTCATTCAAGGTCAGGAATTATTCAAGGATGGGGAAAGTGTTTATTTGCTATTTTATCAGTTTGGCCTCTTGTCCTTGAAGAAATAAAAAGCCCACTATGAAGAAACACTTCAGAAAACCTTTCATCGGGAAAAAAATAATAATTCTTTTTCTTCTTCATATTTGTATTTTGCTTTTGCTTTCATAGTTCATGATATATATGTTATTTTTTAAAGATTGAAAGAAATATAATGGAGACCCTTTTACAGATTTTGACCAGATAAGAACTGTGTTTAGAACACTGAGAAACAAGTGTTTTCATTTTGTAGGAAAATTGACCTATTGAGGCATTTTATTAAATTATACAGTTGGATTATTTAAAATTTAGTGCCTTCTAAATGTTGAGTAGCTGGGCTTTTTTTCCACTAAATGTCTGCACTGATCTGGGGTGTGGCCAAGGTAGGTCACAAGGTTATGATAGCTGGCCTGCATGATGATGGGTCACGAGGCCACAATAGCTGGCCTGTATGGAGGAGGAGGTGGCCTTTACCTGGGACCTGCTCTTCCTAAGGTGATGAGCTGTCTCACAAGGTCACTTTCTCTTGACACCAAACACCAAAAACATGATCATTGGCAGGGGGCTATTGCCTTTACAGGGTAAGCAGGTTTGCTGCATGTGGTTTAGGTAAAGGAGCGGGTGTGAGGATGGCTGGAACTACTGCACGCCACATGTGAGGTAGGACAGCATCTAAGTACCTGGGGCTTTCCACTTTGCCTGAGGAGTAATTTAGTAGGCACTGAAAACATTTCTTTAGACAGTTGAAATCAGTAATTGTTAAACATTCATTTGTCTTGGTCCATGTTTTAACCCTTGTGGTATTTTGAATGTTAATTTGATCTTATATAGCGATATTTATTAAGTGACCCTGAGACAACCAAGGCCATGAGGCATGGACCTCAGTATCTTCCTTTCCCTCACCCTCCACTGCTCAGAAAAGCCCAAGGCTCACCGACTCCCTTCTGTATCTGACTGCCAGTCCCCACCTACTGACCCTACCCATCACACCCTTCAGTGCTGGCTGTTCTGCTGGTTTTGCCTACTGGGGCATGCAGGGCTGGTAGAAGGCTCTGTCATTTCCCTACAGCAAGTAAATCTACAGACTTCATTTTTAAAAGTTTATCACTTGCAAACGCCCTGATTTTATTCTCTAATATTCCATTATGTATATATATCACACTTTCTTTATCCATTCACCTATTGAAGGACATCTAGGTTGGTTCAACTATTTAACTATTGTGAATTGAGCTGTAATAAACATTAACATGACTGTATCACTGTAGTATGCTGTTTGTAAGTCCTTTGAGTATAAACTGAGGAGTGGGATAGCTGAGTTAAATGGTGGTTCCATTCCCAGTTTTCCAAGGAATCTCCATACTGCTTTCCAGATTGGCGGCACCAATTTGCAGTCCCATCAGCAATGTATGCCTTTTCCCCCACATCATTTTCAACACTTATTGTTGCTTGTATTCTCAATAACTCCCATTCTTTACTGGAGTGAGATGAAATCTTAGTTTTGATTTGCATTTCTCTAATTGCTAGAGATATTGAACATTTTTTCATATATTTGTTGATGGATTGTATATCACCTTCTGAGAAGTGTCTGTTCAGTTCCTTTGCCCATTTTCTGATTTGCAGATAAATGATGGAGTTAGAGCATATCATGCTAAGTGAAGTAAGCCAATCTCCACCCCCCCAAAAAAATCAAAGGCCAAATGTTTTTTCTGATAAATAGATGCTGATCCATAATAGGGGTTGGGCAGAGCATGAGAGGAATGGAGGAATTTGGGATAGGGCAAAGTGGAGGGATTAGAAGGGAGAAGGCATGGCAGAAGGAAAGATGGTGGAATGAGATGGACATCATTACATGTATGAAGATAGAAATGATGAGACTCTACTTTGTGCAAAACCACAGAAATGAAAAATTGTGCTCCATTTGTGTACTATGAAATGAAATGCATTCTGCAGTCATGTATAACAAATTAATTAATTTTTTAAGTATATCATTTGCTCCATGTGTGCTAGTGTTGGTGCTGCTTACTATCTATCAAAGTGTTTTTTCCAAGATGATCAATCAATGGTATTAGCCCCTTCCTTAAAATCATTCAAATGCTTGAGGCTATTGCTCTAAAGATAAAGTGAACACTTCTTTTTAACACAGCTTAGAAAACTTAACATTTATCAACCACATCCGTTGTGTCCACTCACAGCCATATGAACTTACCCTCAGATAACCAACCCAACACACTGTTCACGACTCAATCCATGGCCCACCCCCACTCACACCTAGCACATGGGTCCATCACACACTTGGTGGGTGGCCTAATGCATCTTAAATTCATCTTAGAGCCCCTCTTGTCTTCCAGGAACCTTGACGTTCAGGAAACATTCAATTAATAGTTGCCAAATTGTTTTAATTGGGCATCAAAGTTACAAATTTGTTTCTCTGCCCATGTTCCTGACATCACTGCTAAAGTGCTGGCATGGAGAGCATTGACTGGAGAAGTGGTAGAAAGGATTTAGAAAATTCATCCTCTGACACTTATATTAAAAATCTGTCATGCACAGGAATGAGGAGCTTATTAGTTGCATGTACTCCACTGTGACTTTAAATGATATCCTTGTCAAGGAAAAGCATGCAGAGAATTACTTAGGGTAAAATTATAAAAATGATTCTACCATTAGCAAGAAGTTAATTTTGCTTTCAAATACTGGGTTAACTTTCGAGTTCACTTTGATGTGTTCATATGTATCTCTTATTCTGTCAAACTTCAAAGCAGCAAGAAAGGCAAAGAAACCATACTGGAAAGTTCTCTGGGTGGAATATAGTGGTCCCTGTAGGTACATGAGCATGCGTGCACACACATGCACTCACACATGCACAGAGTAAATAAAACTTAACCATCAGACCATTTTACTTTTCTTTTTTTTTTAATACTGGGGATGGAACCCAGGGACATTCTACCACTGAGCTACATCACCAGCCCTTTCTATTTCATTTTATTTGAGAAATGGTCTTGTTAAGTCGCTGAGGCTGGCCTCAAATTTGCGATCTTCCTGCCTGGGTCTTCCAAGTTGCTGGGAATGCAGGTGGGATCACCTGCTTCATTTCTGAATCTTAAATTATAAATGTCAGCATCATCTTCCCACTGAGCTCACTGCAGGTGCTCATGTGAGTGAGCACCACTTGTGCTCCACTGTCACTGAAAATCCTCCAGGGCTCCCTAACAGCTTCTGAGCTCCACACACCCCCTCAACTCTTTGGGGTCAGTCCCACCTCTCCAATGTTGCCAATCCCCATGGTTCTCCTTGCCCTTTGCTTCAGAAGAAACTCCTCTCAGTCATCCAGATGGGCCAGAGCCTCTGCCTCTTTGGATATATGTCCATCCCCCACTTTCCCTTTCTCAACACCCTGCTGTTAATAGCATTGGGGTTTATTTTGACATAATCATATATGCTTGGAATATCATATGCCTGTCAAAAATGCTTTCAGTCTTTCAAAATGCCACTGGGTGTCTCTTCTTAAAGCCTTATCACAGAGCGCCTCTCTTACTTGACCTTGCCAAATACCCCTTTTCCTTCTTATCCTTGGAAAAGCTACTCTCCAGGACTGAGGTGGGCCTGGCTCTGCACCACTCTAGCTGCATCTTCATGGACACAGCCTAATCCTGCTATCAGAGACCTGGGCCTCCAGGCTCCTTTATTTGGCGTGCCAGTTTCAGGAAGAAGCTAAAGATTTAAAAAGGATGCTAATCTCAGAGGGACTGGAGAATGGAAGGCTAAATGGAAATTTGGCCTAAAGGGAAAGGTCACTCTCAAGGTTTGAGTTCCTTGTGTATCATGATCCTGGGATTGGGCTGGACCCACATAATGGGCCATGTAGAGGGAAATGAAGGTCAGGACACCAAGATTTGGAAGCAACACTTTATTATTAGCACCATGTCACCAACATTTTATTATTGGCACCTGAAGTCTGAGCCCCATAGCACAAGCAGGGCTTTTACTTTTATACATAAGAAAGTTTTAGGTGCATAAAAGCAAAGGAGTTGGTGTGATTCTATTGGAGGTGCATTCCACATTCCTTATATGGGTACCAGCCTGTCAGTTGCCTAGGGACTCTTAGCTCATACAGCTTAGGGACTTTTATTGCATTAAGCCTAAATGGGGATTGTTATGTCTGCCCTACATTGTTTCCTGCTTCTTCTACTGAGAATATCTCGAATATCTTGTTCCAGGTACCTATCTGCAGCCTGCAAGCCTCTATGGTGAAATGTCAATAAGCAGAGCTTCTATGTCAGCCTACAAAACCACAGCCTGTCAGCTCTTAAACTGCTCAAGTTCCCATTCTGCCCTACCACAGCCAGACAGGAGCCTTCCCAGGCCAGCCGAAGGACCTGGGACTGGGGACTGGCCAGATCCTCAATGAGTTGAGAGGGATCTAGTAGGTCCCCACAGAGAGGCATGGCATGTCTTGGTAGGAAGGCTTTAGAGATGGGTGGGCTAAAGAAATTCCTAGCTTTGTGATTTTTGAGGAAGATATTTGAATTTTCTTGAATCTAAGTTTTGCTTATCACTAAATGAAGGAGATAGTGTTGATCAGCAAAGATTTCATAAAGACTGCAGATGATATGAACAAAAGGCTTACCTCAGCAGGCAAAACAAAGCAGGCTCTCCATGAGCTCCAGGGTTCATGATTACAAAGCTTAAGCCCTCTAAAATCTGGAACAAGACAGGGATGCCCTCTCTCACCACTTCTGTTCAACATAGTTCTCGAAACACTGGCCAGAGCAATTAGACAGACAAAAGAAATTAAAGGCATAAAAATAGGAAAAGAAGAACTTAAATTATCACTATTTGCAGATGACATGATTCTATACCTAGCATACCCAAAAGGGTCTACAAAGAAACTACTAGAGCTAATAAATGAAATAAGCAAAGTGGCAGGATATAAAATCAACACGCATAAATCAAAGGCATTCCTGTATATCAGCGACAAATCCTCTGAAATGGAAATGAGGACAACCACTCCATTCACAATATCCTCAAAAAAAAAAAAAAAAAAAAACCTTTGGAATCAACCTAACAAAAGAGATTAAAGACTTATACAATGAAAACTACAGAACCCTAAAAAGAGAAATAGAAGAAGATCTTAGAAGATGGAAAAATATACCTCGTTCATGGATAGGCAGAACTAACATCATCAAAATGGTGATATTACCAAAAGTTCTCTATAGGTTTAATGCAATGCCAATCAAAATCCCAACATCATTTCTTGTAGAAATAGAGAAAGCAATTATGAAATTCATATGGAAAAATAAAAGACCCAGAATAGCAAAAACAATGCTAAGCAGGAAGTGTGAATCAGGTGGTATAGCGATACCAGACTTCAAACTATACTACAGAGCAATAGTAACAAAAACAGCATGGTACTGGTACCAAAACAGGCGGGTGGACCAATGGTACAGAATAGAGGACACAGAAACCAATCCACAAAACTACAACTATCTTATATATTTGATAAAGGGGCTAAAAGCATGCAATGGAGGAAGGATAGCATCTTCAACAAATGGTGCTGGGAAAACTGGAAATCCATATGCAACAAAATGAAACTGAATCCTTTTCTCTTGCCATGCACAAAAGTTAACTCAAAATGGATCAAGGAGCTTGATATCAAATCAGAGACATGGCGTCTGATAGAAGAAAATGTTGGCTACGATCTACATACTGTGGGGTCGGGCTCCAAATTCCTCAATAGGACACCCATAGCACAAGAGTTAATAACTAGAATCAACAAATGGGACTTACTCAAAATAAAAAGTTTTTTCTCAGCAAAAGAACCAATAAGAGAGGTAAATAGGGAGTCTACATCCTGGGAACAAATCTTTACTCCTCACACTTCAGATAGAGCCCTAATATCCAGAGTATACAAAGAACTCAAAAGATTAGACAATAAGATAACAAATAACCCAATCAACAAATGGGCCAAGGACCTGAACAGACACTTCTCAGAGGAGGACATACAATCAATCAACAAGTTCATGAAAAAATGCTCACCATCGCTAGCAGTCAGAGAAATGCAAATCAAAACCACCCTAAGATACCATCTCACTCCAGTAAGATTGGCAGCCATTATGAAGTCAAACAACAACAAGTGTGGGCGAGGATGTTGGGAAAAGGGTACACTTGTTCATTGTTGGTGGGACTGCAAATTGGTGCAACCAATTTGGAAAGCAGTATGGAGATTTCTTGGAAAGCTGGGAATGAAACCACCATTTGACCCAGCTATTCCCTTTCTCAGTCTATTCCCTAAAGACCTAAAAAGAGCATGCTATAGGGACACTGCTACATCGATGTTCATAGCAGCACAATTCACAATATCAAGTCTGTGGAACCAACCTAGATGCCCTTCAATAGACGAATGGATAAAAAAAAATGTGGCATTTATACACAATGGAGTATTACTCTGCATTAAAAAATGACAAAATCATAGAATTTGGAGGGAAATGGATGGCATTAGAGCAGATTATGCTAAGTGCAGCCAGCCAATCCCTAAAAAACAAATGCCAAATGTCTTCTTTGATATAAGGAGAGTAACTAAGAACAGAGTAGGGACAAAGAGCATGAGAAGAAGATTACAATTAATCAGGGATGAGAGATGGGAGGAAAAGGGAGAGAGAAGGGAAATTGCAGGGAAATGGAAGGAGACCCTCAAGGTTATAAAAAATTACATACAAGAGGAAGTGAGGGGAAAGGGAAAAATAATACAAGGGGGAGAAATGAATTACAGTAGAGGGGGTAGAGAGAGAAGAGGGGAGGGGAGGGGAGGGGAGGGGAGGGGGGATAGTAGAGGATAGGAAAGGCAGCAGAATACAACAGACATGAGTATGGCAATATGTAAATCAATGGAAGTGTAACTGATGTGATTCTGCAATCTGTATATGGGGTAAAAATGGGAGTTCATAACCCACTTGAATCAAAGTGTGAATTATGATATATCAAGAACTATGTAATGTTTTGAACAACCAACAATAAAAAAAAGAAATATTAAAGAAAAAAGCTTAAGCCAGGAAGTGCAGTCTGTCTGAACGTCTATTAAGAAGGTCAATTCTTAGCCCCTGTGATCAACCTAATGAGTCAAATGTGGGGCTCCAAATTCAAACTTAACACACTACCCAGGTTGATCTTCAATAAGAAATCTTAAATCTGTCACTCTGAATAAGGTGGAGGCCAAGAAAACAAGACATAATGGTGAAAGATAATAGGCAGAAAGAAGGAACAGGAGGCTACCTTTCCTGTTAACATCACCAATAGAGTGGGAGCAATTTAAAAGCAGTAACAGCTACAATAAGAACAGCAACAACTGTAGCAGGGCAGGAGAGCTTTCAGAGCACCTTTTGCCAGGTTGCTTTAAATGCTTTTCATATGTTAATTTTCAGTCCTCATGACAATCCAGGGAATGTGTGCTCTCATTACTCCCACATTTCAGATGAGGAAGCTGAAGTTCAGAGACCAAGCCACACAGCCAAGGTCACACAGGAGTCATTGAAAAGCTATGATGGGGACCCAAGCTAGCTGCCTGCAGAGGACATGCTGTTAGCCACTGCTGTGACAGTAAAGGCACCCAGCATTGCCACAAACACTGCTGCCAGCCCCCCAGTGACACTATGAATGCAACTGTCATGTAAAATCCCCATCTCTGCATTCTGTGTCGCACCACAAACACAATGGCTTTCCTATATCTGGCCAATGTGTGGGCTGCAGCCCCTCCCAGGCAGATCTGCTGACTGCAAGGGACAGGGCCATGGCCTCTCTCCTGTTGCCCAAAGGCTGACCCATGGGAGGAACTCCAACAATAGGTGTTGAATAATTGATCCTCAGGGCCAACTCAGAACCCCAACTTCTTTTAGCTTTTAAAACTACAATAATAAATGTTTCACAACTACTTATAGAAATTCTCTCAAGCTGCCTTATAGAAATTTGATGAATCTTCAGTTCTCCTGCCCACCCCACCCTGGGTTGGGTACAGCTTCAGGGGCTCCCTTAACAGCAAACAACTGTCTCCTGGATCCCAGAACCAGGTTCCTTGGTGCCTGTTGCTAACCCACTGTGTGCCAGGCACCATGCAGGCAGTTTGACTACTGCTTTTCAGAATAACCCATGTTGGATGCATACTCCTGCCATGTTTTGATGTGTTTGACGAAGACTCTGAGGCCCATCACTCAGGCTCAGGTGATTTAAGAACTTATAAGACCTAAGGCTTCAGGTGAGTCCATGCCCTTTACACCTGTGATGGCTTGGTAGACAGTTCACCAGGAAAGCACCACAAGTTTTGAATCTCTTGACCATGGTAGTTCATGTCATCCCTCAGGCCTACATATCATGATGCATTCATCATAAGCTAACAGCACCCTGTGTTTTTGTAATACTTATTATCAGGCAACTGGACTTCACATGAATTAATTTTAAAAGAGCATTCTTCAAGAAAGATGCAAAGCGATTTATTTAAATGTTCTTCCCATATACTCTATACTGAATTAAATATATAGAACTTGCAAAAATAGGGGAAAGTATATTTACAGTTTAAGAAAAATATCAAAATGAAATTTAATGTCAAGTTTTGTCATGACATTGATTCATGGATGTTTTGTCAAATGCTGATGATGGATCACAGAGGTGGCCAAAAAGCTCAGGAAATGTGGAATCCTGCCTTCCAGGAAGTTCCCAAATCACAAGTTCTAATGACAGGAACTCACATGTATGGAGCCCACAATCAGTGCCAGATTGGGGATGTCATCTTGGTCACCTTTAAACCTCATGACAGCTTACAATGACATTCTTACAGTAACAGTCAGCAAGGAGGCTCAGACCTCACAGGACAGAGCTTTTATTTGACTCCAGAATCCAGTTCCAAAGCCCAGGTTTTTAATTATTATTCCATATTGCCTTTGGATAAGTTTAAAAACTAAAACATTGTGCAACACCAAATGGAAACTATACTGCCAGAGAGCTACAAGAAAAGTATGAATAAATAGAAATGAAATCACCCTAATAAAATTGTCGTGGGCAGCTTCTGGTGTGACCCCAGTGATCCCTACTCCTGACATCCAGCCCTGTGGGATTCCCATCACTCAAGTGAGGAATAGACCTAGCGATTCCCTTTTAGTAAGTGCTGCACAGCAGAAGTGAAAGGATCCCTTCTGGGAGAGGCCATGAAGACTGATTGCCCCTGCACCCACCCTCAATTGCCCTCATGCTTCTTTGCCGGCCACCATGTTGTGGGAACTCCATGTTGAGGCTCACAGAGAAAGGAACCCAGGGACATTCTGCAACATCCTGTGAAGAGCTAAGGCCCTCTGCCCAACCACACTTAGGAATGAAATCCTGCCAACAACCACATGGCTGAACCAGGAAGCACATCTTACTCAGTTTGGGATGCTATAGCCAAATATCATAAACTGGGTAGTTGAAACAACAGATATTTGTTTCCCTCCGTCTGGAGGCTAGAAGTTCAAGGTCAAGGTACCATCCAATTTGGTTCCTAATGAGGTTACTCTGTGGTTTGCTGACTGCCATCTCCTTGCTGAATCCTCACATCCCATTCATGAAGGCTCTACCCTCATGACATAATCACCTTCCCCAAACCCCATTTTTAAATACCACTGGGGTTTAGGATTTCAACATGTGACTTTTGGGGTGGGGGAGGTGGACCCAAACGTTCATTACACAGCACACATCCTTTCCAACTTAAGCCTTATAGGAATCCCTGAGCCAGAGGACCCAGCTGAGCCTCACATGTATTCCTCACCCACTGACTATGAGTTAACAAAGCTGCATTGCCACAGCCAGGGGCTTTGCAAGGGACAATTTGTTACACAACAGCAAATAACTAGTGGAGCATGCAAAGCATGCATGTGATGAACACCTCCACAGCTTGGTCCATCCCTGGGCACTGCTCCATCATCGGCTGCAGCCACAGAGGCTCCCTGTGAGCTCAGACTACCTCTAGCTGCAAGTCCAACCTGGAACACAGAGGCGAGCAAATGGACAAAGGCCAGGCTTCCCTCTTCTGGCAGACATTCTAGAAGTCTTTCTGCACACTTTGTAGAAGATGCCAGTGAGCCCACAAAGCCCAGTTCTTTGCCAATAGTGGTACTCTTTATGGTGGCCCTCTCTTCCTTCTCTGCCTGGCTTCTCATGCTTCCTTCCTTCTTCCTCCCACAATCACCTGACAAAAAAGCTATCTTGTCATTAACTATTTGTTGGAAACCAAACTAAGGCCACACATGAGTGACCCACTGTGGTGGGGACTTCAGTAAGCAAAAAAGCTAATGCTAAGCAAAGAAGGTAGTAAAGGGCAGCTGAGATCACCTTTAGGGATGGCAAATGTTTCGGTTCCCAAAACGCCTGAAAGACTTAGGTCACTTTTTAAATGGAGATTTCAAGTCCTTTTTTTTCCTGGGTAATCTGATTCCTGCGAAGAGGCCTAAAAAAACCTACATTTTTTACTCTTACCTGACCCAATAATTTCTGAGCAGTGAAATTTGGAGAAGAGTGGGCAGAAGGAGAGTGGGCCTGACCGGGACCAGGAGGAGAGGAATAAAACACATTTGGTCAAAGTCATACTTATGAAGAACCTCACAGTTTTTTCTCAAGGACTGGAGTGTATCATGAAAGTAGAAGGTGGCAGTGGAAGTTCTGAACAGAAAGAGCTCTGTGACATTATGAGATTGTTTGGTAGCAAGACACAAATGGATTTCCTGAGACAAGAGAGTAAGAGAAATAACAAATTAGAAATGTGAAGGTCATTAAAGCTTAACACCAAAAATAAAAATAAAAATAACCCAACAATAAATGGGCCAAGGAACTGAACAGACACTTCTCAGAAGAGGATATATAATCAATCAACAAATATATAAAAAAATGTTCAGCATCTCTCGCAATTAGAGAAATGTAAATCCAAACTACTAAAAGATTTCATCTCACTCCAGTCAGCATGGCAGCTATCGGGAATACAGACAACAGTAAGTGTTGGTGGGGATGTGGGGAAAAAGGCACACTCATACATTGCTGGTGGGACTGCAAATGCGTACAGCCAATTTGGAAAGCTGTATGGAGATCCCTTCTCAGTTTATACCCAAAGGACTTAAAAACGGTATACTATAGGGACACAGCCATATCAATGTTTATAGCAGCTCAATGTACAATAGCTAAATTGTGGAACCAACCCAGATGAATGCATAGGGAAACTTTGGTATATATACACAATGGAACATTACTCAGCATTAAAAGAGAATAAAATTATGGCATTTGCAGGTAAATGGATGGAGTTGGAGAATATAATGCTAAGTGAAGAAAGCCAATCCCCCCAAAACAAAGGTAAATGTTTTTTTTTTGTTTTTGTTTTTGTTTTTTTGATATGAGGATGCTGACTCATAATGGCGATTGGGGGGGGCATGGGAAGCATGGGAGGAATGGAGGAACTTTAGATGGGGCAACAGGACGGAAGGAAAGGGAAGAGGCAGAAGGTAGGAATGATGGAGGAATGAGTTAGACATCATTACTCTAAGTACATGTATGAAGACACAAACGGTGTGAAAATACTTTGTGTACAATCAGTGACTTGAAAAGTTGTGCTCCATATGTGTAATATGAGATGAATTGCATTCTGCCATCGGTATAACATATTAGAATAAATAAATAATTTAATCAAAAAAAGTGATCACAAGTGCTCAGGTGATGTGAAATAGGGAATAATAATTGATCCAGGAGTGGAGGAGCAACAGCCTTCTGTGAAATAAGCCTGAAATCTGAATTAAGTAAGCTCTCCTCACTAGGTTCCCTCCATATACCACCTGCAGGCCGAGTTTGTAGGGCCTCTGTGCATTCCTTGATCATTCCCGGCATGCAGTATTAATCTCTTTCTGGTAATTAATTACCATTATATTACTTTCAAAGTTATAGAATTTTCTCGGGGGGGGGGAACTCTACTACACACTTAAGAAATGGATGGTTATTTATGTAGCTGGAACTCTTAGAAGGTCAGGCTTCTCCTGCATGATGATTAAAAGCTAATGCAAATACAGTTCTTAACAGAGGTTCCAAACATATTTTTTTATGTGTATAATTGGAAGTTTGACACTTACCTGTGTGTTAGTTTAGCAATGAAACAGATTTTTTTTAATTAAGTCAAGTCAGAAATTCATTACTGCCTTAAAGGAAAATGCTACAACACAAAGAAAGAAGCAGAGTAAAACCAATACAGATTTTTTTTTCAAGCTGCATTTTGATCTCCTGTGTGTTTGGGGAGAAAAGGTTACTACCCACCACAAAAAGGATTCACATTCTTACAATTGAGAAATGTTATTACTGTTATTATTTTAATAAGGTATGCATGTTTTCCTCTCTCCTCTCTTCCTCATTCTATAATAATATTCATAGGTACAGAGCATGGAGACATCCGGTTCACCTCACATGAGATGAAGCCTCTGTCTCTGTGACACTCATCTTGCACGCCAGATAAGAACTTTGTACTAAGGACTTTGAAGTATGGAGTTGACACAATCAGTTTTCATCACAGCTGTGATGTTTGCACACTGTGTGCCCATGGACAATCTTAGTGCCAAACACACAGGTTGTGTAGGAAAAATTAAAATAACCTAGATGAGACTCTTAGAAGAAAGCCTGAAGTCTGATAAGAACTGAGGTAGCCAGTTTCCTGTCTTTATCATACTTCACACCCATGCAAGAGGGGAGTCTGGACTCCACCTTTGTCACGTGCAGAGGTGGTGACCAAGTTGGCACACAGCCCCTCCATGACTCTGTTGTGGCCTGCATGTTCAGAGATACCCCTCCACGTCCTCAGGCACGGTATTTAATCCACCATTGTCCCATGTTTATTTCACATCTGAAGAAATGGAACTGTGTCTATCTACACAGAAGATCAGAATTATTAGCTTTGGAATAGGTTGTGTGTCCCTTTTCCTCATCACTGCAGAGGATACTCTCCTCCCTGATGAAATACTACCTTTATCTGCTTTTTTGAGTGGCTGATGGGGTTCTAAAGTTAAGCAACAGCTTATTTGTCCTTTGAAAGCATTTTCTGAAGGGAGGAACCATGGAGATATTGTCCTTCTTAACAGTGTAATTTGATTAGCTTTAAAACAAATGCTCAGAAGCAAGAAAACTGGGAAGATTTTCTTCCTCTTCTACTGCCTTAGGTCACTCATTCATAAACGTATGCAGCTGGGAGGCAGACTAGCTGGTCTACAAATGCACCATATTAAGCTAATGTTTAGTGAGAAAGAAAGCTTAATGGGACCAAAAGATATTCCAGAAAGGACGAAAAAGGCAGAATTGAGAAAGACAGGAGTGCCAGAGGGAAAGAAGGAGACAGAGACAGGATGGTGCTCAAAGTGAAAAAGATCAGCAGAACAATTCCTTTTGGACCAAGCGTTATCAAATTCAGGAAATGGCAAGAAAAAGCATCAAGCTGGTGAATTGGGGCACTCATATGTTTACGAAAATTGCCAAAAAGAAAGCAAAAGAAAAAAACACAGATAAGACTTCATGATATTTATATTGTAATTATCATAATCAGAAATTAGATCACCCAAAAACAGGGTTGGAATTCAATCAAATGAAGTAGAAACATAACCAGCATCAAGGGGCACCACACCACTCCTGGTGGCTCAGGAGCCAGATTCTGTCTTCATGTCAATGACACAGAAATAAGAAAAGGTCTATGCAGATTAAATCAGCACTATTCCCAGAAAGAGTACCTTGGGGTACAACCAGTACCCCAGAGCAGAACTGGGGCAGGGTATCTGCATTGGACAGAAAATGACATTATGAGGGGAGGATTTGGTTGGAAATACACATAAGAGAACTAACTCTGAAACTTTAAAAATTGTTGTGCTCTCCATGCATGGTGGCATGGTTCTAATTAGTATAGATGTAATAAGCATTGCAAATCACTCACCATTCTTTCAAGGTAGCAAAATTTGGGGTGTGAAAAATGTCAGGGCTCAGTGGACTGGGAGAAAATTTTGCTTGGGTAACTAGAAATGTGGCCAGTCTCTGGCACTGAAAACTCTCTGTCCTGGCCCAGTCTCCAACCAGGGAACAAAGAGATCAACAGGGCATTCCTAGTGACAATTAAGAGAAACAGGACATAGGTTTATCTCTTCTTTCCCAAAACTTCTTGCTTAAGGAACATGGTAGTATTCTAAGGAACAAGAGCCCGGCTGAAGGTTGGGGGAAGTGCACCTCATGGCCTTCCCATCTGGGGATGAGCTGTGGAAAGGAAAAAACCAGGATTGAAAAGGACTCATGGAATCAGCCACAAGGATCATTTACCAAACTATGAACTTGGCAGGGAGTGAGAAAGCAATTTGGCAACTAATTTAGTCAGCTTTCATTTTTCCAAGACCAAAAGACCTGACAAGAACAAAATAAAAGAAGGAAAGTTCATTTGGTTCAAGGTTTCAGAGTTTGGGTCAGTCCATAGTTCTGGGCCCAAAGCAAGGCAGAAAGAACATCATGGTGTGAGGGCACTGTGGAGGAAAGCAGCTCAGCTCAAAGTTAGTATGTGAACACAGAAGGAAGCAGAGAGAAAGAGCTCCACTCACCTAGAACAAAATACAAGCCCCAAAGGCACAGGCCTGGTCACATTCATCCCCAGTCACAGCCCGTGTGCCTGTAGTTAGCACCAAGCAAATCCAATCCATAGTTCTATCAGATTAAAGCTCTCAGTGATCTAATCACATCATCTCTTAACCTTCTTGCATTGTCTCATGAAAGAGCTTTGGGGGGACAGTTCATATCTAAGCCATAACACCACCACCACATAAAAAGCCCTATGGAAATTTTATCTGGTTTGCTGCTGTTTACCAATTAGAGGTGTTTCCCAACAATTGTGCTTAACACTTTTTAAGTATAACTTTACTTTGTCCTCCAATAATCAGAGAAGATATAGACTTTTTTTAATACCCCAGTGGGACAGATGAGGAAATTTTGAGACCTGTGTATTTTGAAACCCTGACCAAAATCATAAGGAGACTCTGACCAACAGTCCCAGACACAAATGATGCTGGTCTTATGCAAAGACATTCTCATAGCGCCTATCTTATCCTGCCTCTCAAATTAATCTCACTAGATAAATTTATTAATATAATCTGTAATGAGACTCAACAATCTTGACTCAGATGTTGTCTAGGTTAAGTTATACTAAGATTTGGGGGTAAAGTATTCCAACACTCCCATTCCGTGAAACTAATTCCCTGTTGATACGTGTGATGATGAGATTGTTCAATTAGGTTGGGGGAAAGAAAGGAAGAGAAGAAGCAGAAACACAGGGTCATTTATTCAGGAGAACTCCTCTGTCTCTGATATAAAAGTGTCCCATATAAACCTTCCAGTGGTTATAGTTGTTAACTATAGAAACTTTCCTAGAGTTATCTCCATTTGGAGACTTTCCAAAAGCATATATCTACCTTTTATTTTTTAAGAAAGAAACATAGTAGGTCCCTAGGTGCAGAGATTTAAAAGAGAGCCTGATGAAGGAATGTACACCCCAAGTTCAGCATCACCAGGAAAGAGCAAAAGGAGATTTATTTTAAATTACATTTTCTTTGCACTTGGAGCCCATCATCAAGATAAACAAGATTTCAGTTCCAAATAATAAATTTCATCTAAAGAAAGCAAAGTTTATTTTTTTTCCTTTCTGAAGTCATACCTATATTGGCTTCTACACATCTTTATGAGAGATATGCTAATACAGGGAGACACTGGGCTCAGATCACACAAAGATGTGGTTTTCTCTTATAATCATGTAAGCAGAGGGATTTCTTATTTTATTAGGTAAAATGTATGAAGCACAATATTGGTGCAGACTTTTCTGTCACTGGACAATAGAGAAAAAAACTGTACTATTTTTCCAGGTTGAAAAGGCAATCTGAGCTTACCCACTACCTACACACCTTATTCAAATTCTCTTTCAAATGACCAAATGCAAAGAAAAATAGAAAGTAACCTAATTCATACAAGGAACCACAAAGAAATTTGGCTAAGGGTTTGCAAGTTCAAGAACATGTAGTATCATAACTTAGATTTAGTATGTGATTATAGCAGGGACCCAGTGAGTGACCTCTCATACCAAAGATCTCAAAATGGAAAGGACTCTGACAAGAATTTGTGTAAGGCACAGTGGAGAAAAGCCAAGTGGAGGGACGGCTGGGGATAAGTTCTAACCTCTGTGGAAAGAGACAAGGAACCAGGTATTTGCTTATCCCTCTGGGTCATGTTTTATGTGGATGGCATGATATGCAAAGGAAGGAAGGGGAGATGTGTGAACAGAGAAACAGGTAACCACACACACCTCCAGCAGGCAAGCTAATGTTAGCCCAGTGCCTCATGCAAAGAAAAGCACAAAATAGATGAAATAACCCTAGTTTTAGGAATTAAATCAGTTAATTCATGTAAGACATTTAATACTGTATGAGGTACATAATAAATGATCAATATGCATCCACTGGGGGGAAAAAGATACACAGTCTTAGTTTGTAATTAAAAAAAATAGAGATACAGCCCAGACCTCCCACACCAGCTTGCTTTGGACCCAGGCTCTAAGTAAACTGTGCAACCAACCTAGATGTTCTTCAATAGATGAATGGATAAAAAAAGGTGGCATATATACACATGGAATATTACTCAGCAATAAAAGAGAATAAAATCATGGCATTTGCAGGTAAATGGATGGAGTTAGAGAAGATAATGCTAAGTGAAGTTAGCCAATCCCAAAAAAACAAATGCCAAATATTTCCTATGCTATAAGTAGGCTGATTCATATTGGGATAGGGAGGGTTAGCATGGGAGGAATAGATGAACTCTAGATAGGGCAGAAGGGTGGGAGGGGAAGGGAAGGGGCATGGTGTTTTGAAATATGTGATGACCATTATTATCTAAGGTACATGTATAAAGACATGAAGTAGTGTGAATATATTTTGTATACAACCAGAAAATAAATAAATAAATAGATAGATATGTGTGGTTAAAAACAAAAAAAGTTTAAAATTTTATTATAATAAACAACTAAAATAAAAGGGTAGAGGAAAAACAAAAGAATTGCAATGATGTATTGATACATGAAAGTTGGTAGTCATCATTCTAAGTGTTACACAGAATTTTACCTTATTTTATGTTAATAATAACCACACAAGGCAGGTATTATTTTTATGACCATTTTACAGCTGAGGAAATGGAAACACAGGGAGGACAAATAAGTCTCTCAGAGCAGTACAGTTTACTCCATGGTACAGCCACAATATACCTGCCTTCAGGGGGGGAACAAAAAGAAAAGGCAAAATATAGCAGGCAAATTCAGAGTTTTTTTTTAAAGGAAGGATTGCAATAATATCAGTAGCATTATGTCTTAATTTAATTGGTTGCTGAAATATTTTATATAAAAAGTGCACACACAGTTTTTGCAAACAAAGGAAAATTTAAAAAAATAAAAAGTATGGAGCAAAAGACAGATGACATATTTGTATAATAAAAAAATTCAAGAGAATTAAGATTCCTTATAAAAATACAATAATTCAGCAACCCAAAGTAATCGTAGGTACAAGTGTTTAAAATTGATAAAAGATCATACATACAAGTATCATGAGTTGTTATGACTGGAAGTTGTTATGGCTGGAAGGCCCCAGGCTTTCTAGGGAGCAGGGAACATGTACAACTTGTCCATAAATGAATGAAAGAATAAATGAGTGAAGAAATCCCTCTCTCAGTTATTGATAATACAAGTGGATTCTTAAAATTTCTAAAATTTAACACCATTTTTGATATTTAAGAAAAATATTCAATTAAACACAAAAGGCAGAAATTTCTAGAGGATATGTGCCAAACAATTTTACCTAGAATCAGTAGTAAAATAAACCACTTGCATTTTTTAAAACCAACAAAACATTTCTCCAAATGAGAAGACAAAGAGACGAGTGCATATGTAAAAATATAATGAGGACAATCAAAGCTAGGTAGGACAAATTGAAATGCCTTGGAACACATCCCAACACTCACGGTTGCACCTGAAGCACTGGTGATGGTTTGTGAGATTATTTTTTTAATAGGAACAATCATTGCACTGTTATTCAAAGAGCAGCAAATGTGGAAATAATGTGATTCTCCAGTTATGAAGAACTAATTAAATAAATTATGCTGCATTCCTATCATATATTATTTCAAATAGAGATAATATCCTACATATGGTACAACTAAGATGGTTAAAGAGAGCATGCATAATATATCATATAAGGCAGATAGAATATGTAAATAAGTGCAATGAAAGAAAGACATGGGAATTGATAGATATTAAGAATGCACAGGTGAGATTTTTCTCTCCACCAATGTATTTATTGCATGAATTTTTACATACACACATTACATAGCTGGAGAAATATATGAAATATAGAAATTTTTGTAAGCCCTTGAGTGTATATCATATTTTCTTCATATTCTGCATATTGTTTCTCAGTAAAGTCTTCAAAGTTATTTTCATAAGTAAAAGCCAGCCTTGACATATTGTTGAAGATAGCTTCTACCCCCTTCAAAAAATTCCCCAAACTCAATGCATGGTGATTTTCAAGGGATGTAAAAATGCAAATTTAGCTTTATAAATAAAAGGTAAGTCTTTTAACCAGGAGTTATCGAAATAAAATGGATAGTTATGCCTCCGTAATTGTCCCTAAGAGACTCATTGTTTTAAAAGACAAAGTATGACAAATAAATCCATTCTTTTATCTCAACATACTCCTTTAACAAAAAAATGGAATGTGTTTCATGGGAAACTTAAAAGTTAATTGCTATTTCATAATTGTGTTTTCCTTTTTTTAAAAAGGAATTTCTCTTAACATCTTTAGAATAACTCAATGACAGTAGAAGTAATTGTGAGAGTCTCCTAGTGTCAGAGTCCCAGATTGCATGATTTTAAAAAGTTAAAAATCAATAGCAATTTTGCACTCATTATATTTATAATAAATTATAATGATTAGATGCAACATTTGCACACATTTTTCAAAAATGCATTTATGCATAAAATTATATTTTGTGCAATTTTAATTAAATGTTTCATTCTTTTTAATCATAATTATCAAGGTGTATTCCTCAGTTTCATAAATTACCACAGGAGCATAATAAAAACAATTCAAGGTATCATTTAAAAGATACAAATTAGGGTATATTCAACTTAAAGAAAAAGAACCTTTCTAGGGATTCATGAAAATGGTCTCATCTACTTTACCAGGTGAATGATGACCAGGGTTTCCAAGAATAAAGACAGGCAAGAAGAAAAGATATTTCTGCCTGAGGTAAGCTGACCCTTTTGCCTGGGTCATCTGATTTGAAATGAAAAAGAATATTGAATATTTAAGAAAAGTTTAAATAAAAAAATATGACCAAGACAATACTCCCAATAACTATGAACTGATTCAGATGCATTTACTCAACTCAATGGGTTAGAGGGACATTTATTTGCTAATCTACTATTAAAATAACAAGGAAAGAAAGCCCAAGTTCAAGGTGGTCAACAGAAGCATTATCTGAGTGGTTTCATCCAACCTCCCAGAAAGCTGGTCAAACTACAGGTTTTTCCCAGAATGCCAGATTCAGCAGGACTGGTATAAAAGCTTGATCATTTGCATTTCTAACGCGATGGCTAACCATAGTTGATCTTAAATATATAAATATAGAGTGAAAAGAAGTCAAGATAAATAAATCATCTGTTTTCCTGTGGGACAGAAGGCAGAATCATCCCATGTCTCCCCGTGACCCTTGATGGAATGTGCTTCCTTCACTATTTCCCCAGGCCCTGAGAAGAGGGGAGACCGTATGGCAAGTCACGGCCTTTGGCCAAGCTCGGTGTCACCTTTCATATCTTAAATTCATGCAAAGAAATCAGCTTTTTAAAGCACAAACACGATAAGCAGAGCAAAGAGAAACTGAATTCCCCAAACGTATGCCGATTGCTATATAGTTCAGGTTTGCAAACTACTTTGATTCACAGGGTTCTACGTCAGGTGAATTTAGCTTGGAAACTGATCTTACTGGATATCCACAAGGTACTCTTCCTTTCACAACATGTTCAAACTTAATATTCCTTATGGAATTGCCCCACTGGCTGGAAATCTTCACATGAGCAGAGAACATCACCAGCTTTATGAGGGAAAGCCTCCCTAGCACAAAGTCTAGCACATGTTAAACACTCAGTAACTGTTGGCCATTTCGTTTTTATAGTAGTAATGGCACTATTGTTGTTAGTTTTATTACTGTTCCTTTTCTCACCATAGGATCAACACAACCAAGCATTAAAGTAAACACCTCGTAATTATCCAACAAAGAAATGAATGAAGATTCCGGCTAGGGAAGCCCTATTTATTCTCCACCTGTTGACTCTTACTTTTTTAAAGTTAATGTCAGATAAAACAAAGTGTCTAAGCAACTTCATTTAACTATTTTCATTTATTGGGGGGGTACCCAGGATTTAACACAGGAGTAATTAACTACAGAGCCACACCTCCAGCCCTTTTTGTATTTTATTTTAAGACAGGGTCTCACTAAGTTGCTTAGGGCTTCATTAAGTTGCTGAGACTGGCCTTGAAGTTGGAATCCTCCTGTCTCAGCCTCCTGAATTGCTGGAATTGCAGGTGTATACACCACCATGCCCAACAGTTAAGTATTCTTAAACTAAGTAACAGTCCTGGGATAAAGTTTGATCTTGTTTTATTTCATCTCAAATTATACCCTAGGTATCCCACTATTAATGAAGAATTTATTAATCTTTTTTTATTTGTGTGTGTGTGTGTGTGTGTGTGTGTTTGTGTGTGTGTGTGTGTGCGCGCGCGTACAATGAATATACTTCTTTCCAAATCTCAGACCTTTCTATTTAGACACAGCAGCAGATTATGTCCACATCTGGCTTGGAACAATCCCTGCCACTGATTCATTCTGAGCTGCCTTCATAGATGCCATCAAATATTAATGAGGAAAGAGCTGGGCTTGTGACTGTCTCCAGGAGCACTCAGGAGGCACAATCAATCTGGGAGTGCACATCCCAGGAAGAGGATCCCACCCAGCAGCGTGTGGGTCTGACTGCACCCTGGCAGCTCAGTACCTGGGATGAAATATGTCTCTCAGACTTTGAGCAGCTCAACATGGAGCACCCGACTCTGAAATGTGATAATTATCAATCAGTGCTGAACACAATCTGGACTCCTGGAGACAGATTGTCATTTGCAGATTATAGCCCACATAAGAAATTCATGCGTGTGAGTCGTTTGTGCACATACAAAACCTACATAGGCCCCGTTCTTCAAAAGGACATGCAAGTGGTTCAAATTCAAAAACAGCTGTGAGGGTTTCAGGCACTCAGAGAGACGAACTGCCTTTCACCCTGCTCCCTCACAAAAATCCCTGCTCCTTTAAAGGGGGGTCTAACTAGATGAAGTATATTGGAAAACTGAACAAAAAGGACAGTGGTAAAACAGTCATTCATTGGGCACCCACTGTATGCCAAAAACTCTATCAACCTATTTTTATTACTCTTAATTCTCACAAGAATCCCATGAGGTAGGAATTTCTTTCTCCACTTGTTAAAGAGGCAAACCAAGCAGGGCTTGCAAAGGTTAAGGACTTTGGCCACAGATGCCAAACTCAGGGCTGGGTTTGTGTGACTAAAAGCATGTGGTTGTAATCACTATATGGATTCATTGAGATACCATCTTCCCATAGTAATAACCAAACATAATATAGACAGCATAGGGAATTACCTGGATCATAAATACCTTACATTTAATAATATAATCTAAAGCAATTTAAATGTGTTTCATCTTTGAAGCTTTCTCTTTAATATTATACTCCATTAAATGGTTGCAATGTCGGCAAATAATGCATTAAGGTGCAGGAGAATCAGGTTGGAATACACATGTCACTGGAGACAGACTGGAGCCCTTAGATGTGGTGTTTTTTTTTTTTTTGGAAACACCTGGGAGTCCATTCACAGGGTACTGCATCCTGCTTCTGGCCCAACTGTCATCGGTATTAGAGTAAGGGGTGAATCCTTTTTTGTTGGCTACTGTATCTTGCAATTGCATTGAAACCTTTGTGTCTATCCTATGAAAACTTCCTTAGCCTCTGAAGCCACAGAGACCACTGGATCAGAGAACTGGAGTATTTTACATCTTCCTGGAAGCCACTGTTAGCAGATGATAGTCTGTCAAAGCGCAGCATCAGTGTCTGAGGCATGAACCATGGTCCTCAGTGCCCTGAAGATCAGGTTGGGGCTGGCTCTATGCTGTGCTGTTTCCCTCATTTCCTTGACAGCTCCTCTCAGGGGCACCTCCACTAAGGGACCTCTCTCAGCACATGCTTCTGGGAAATCTTACCAAAGAGGAATCCCAGAAACATCCCAGGCAGACTCTTTTCCCTCGCCAATGCCTATTCCTCATGCCCCAAGATTCCCTTTCCATATACTGAGCTCTCTGGCTCCAGAAACAAGCCCGCACCTACCTCTGCTGTCTGCCTGCCTCAGTCCCCCCCTCATCAGCCCCTCACTTCCAGCGACATCAGACTAGAGTGCCTGAAGACACCAGAGTTTCAAGTCTGTTTTCCTCATGCTACCTGCTTTCTGAAGCCCACCATCCTTCCCTCTCCCCTGGAAAGGTCCTATTTGAACAGTATAAACCTTCTCTAGAAACCTTTCTTGATTTCCCTAAATCATCAGTCCCTCCCTATAGCACTCTACAAATGTCTCATTTTGGCAAAAATTTAATCCTTCCACCTGTATGCTTCGTCTTCACCTGTCCACACTCTACTCCTGTGTCTAACACACTGGATTTCAACAAGTTTCCCTGTCTCTCCTGCTGGTGGGAATGGTAGACTTGGTCCACTCCAACCCTGGTGCAGAGCATGTGGTCTATGACCAGAGAAGAAAGTTTCATTGTTTTCTCTTCAAGAACACTTATCACATCTTCCAGCCCAACTGAATCCTAATAATTACCCTTAAATATACTGCCCTGGTATTAATATCTGTCTCTAAACACTTACATATGTGTATATATTTCTATAAAATTTTAAATTCTGGAATCCTCATAATCTAGTATCTTTTTTGCCATTTCCTATCTGTGTTTCTGTTTCTCCATAAGAATTTCCTGCAACCTGTTTGTGTGTATTTGTAGTCCCTTCTCGAGAAGGTCTAGGGACACATATATTTATCTTCAGTTCCTCTATACTACCCTTGATGAGTATATGACAAATGATTGAGTGAACAAATGAATAAAACCAACAAGGACAACTTTCATTTTCCTGATAATGTCAAACTTCTTTGAAAACACAATGAGTTAAATTTCTGGATGTCTCCAGTAGGAAATACTGTCTCCTAGATGTCAATAGATATGTGTTGAATTGAATTATTAAGTGTTTTAACAGACAATTTCTACATGAGTTACCTTATTTTACAGGAAGTAGAATGTAAATTATGGGGATCTGTCTAGAATTTCAAAAAGCTTCAGTAAAAAACTGAAGATTAGAGATCACAGCTTTTGATTTATGACCAAGAATTTACTCCAAAAAGTCACTCAGCCCCTTTAAATTATATATAGTCAGCTCTCCATTATACTGCATAATATTAACCTAATGCATTATTCATGAGGACCTTGATTTACTCTCCTTCATTGATTCCCAGCTGGTTATCATATTGCCAACATCAAGGCCAGCCCTGAAAAGTCTGCATATGGAAATGGTATGAAGGGATCCAAGCTTACATCCTCAAAAAGAATAGTATATGGGACTTTTCCTGCATGCCAGGCAGTATACTGGGCATTTATTTACATAAGCTCATTTTATCCTCAATGAAACTTTGGGGAACATTCAGTATAATAATTAAGGTGTTGGTCATTAGACAGCAAAACCTAATGGGAAGAGACAAGCAGAGTCTTGCCCCCCACTCTGCTCCTGGGGCAGGGCTGCTGCATGCTGAGCAGAAGCATTGCTGAATGCACTGCTGAATACACTGAATGAACACCTGGCCCAAGTCGGGAAGTTAGTAATGTGGAGCTGGGATATAAATTAAGGCTTCTTCCATTTTTCATCATGCCACCTTCTTGTAGCTTTGCACCTCCAGGTATGGTGACCCTCGGATAGTCAACATGTCCTAAGAGACTCTCAGCCCCGCCTGCACAGTCCCTGGATCAGAACCTGCATTAACAAGCAAGCCAGATGATCCTCATGTGCTCAATGAGGATTGGGATGTCTAGGACATGTTTCACAGTACACATCCAAATTTTGCAATTACTATTATCATTGATGTTTTCTTCATTTTTGTAAAAGTGAAAGTTGAGAATCAATGACTGATAATCAAAAAGTTATATGATCAATATGATAGTTATGGGAAACCCCCACTGTGCCAAAGGTGTAAATACCATAATGATACTTCCTGACCTTCCAGAGCCTAGTGGTTAATACAAAGATATATTATATGGGACCCAGGGATTGATTCCTCCACCTACAACCAGCAACCAGCCCTGTCATTAATACACTTCAGTGTGCACTGCGTGTTCTGTGTGTGTGTGTGTGTGTGTGTGTGTGTGTGTGTGTGAATAAGGAAACATTTTTTGGGCATAAAGATTTACAACTTTCACAAGGTAACTGAAATTTACATTTTTAGTATCAGACATAAAAATTAGAAATAGGCTACTATTGTTGATATAGATGTAAAGCACTTAAAATTTTCACTTGATTCTTGCATCATAATAAAAATAGATACACACTTAACATATATACACATATATATATATATATATTACATATGTCTATAAATTGGTATGCATATATAAATGTATTAAATGAATTTATAATGGGAATAATTCCCCACTGTCATGGTAATTAAACAAGTTAACAAAAGGGCTTAAAAATAGAGCCTGCTCATAGTGCATTACCAATGAGTACTAGCTCTTATTGTCTTTGTGGTATTATTCATAAGGACTAATGGCCAAATGGAAGTAAAATGTTCATGTATCCATGTTATATAGACTTATGTGAACATTCTCTCATACTGCATATAAAATGCATCCTGTATTGCACATAGACATATGTGTACACACACACACATATATATATATACATACATACATACATATATATATATATATATATATATACATGCACAAATATAAGCACATAAAACATTCACAGACACACAAATACACTAGAGATCTTGATTCAACAGTAGAAATTATTATTTCAACCTATATCTGTTGCTGTGTCTTTTGCTAAACTTTTCTGCATATTCCATAGTAACTAACTCACTTGCTCTACAGTGGTTTTTAAGCCATATGCATCTAAATTATTGGAGGGTCATGTTAAAAATTCAAATACCTGAAGCCTTCCTGAATCTTCTGGTTAAAAATTCAAATACTTGAAATGCTCCTGAACTTATCAAAAAATAATCTTCAGGATTAGGATACATGTAACAATAATTTTTAACAAGCTCTGGGAATATGTATTTTTTTAAATAAGCTCCTTAGGTGATTGCAATACTCAACTAAATTTGAAAACATGTGCTCTACATAGATCCTTCTCAAACTTTAATGGGCTTCAAAATTACTTGGTAATCTTATTAAAATACAACTTCTGGTTCAGCAAATCTGGGCTTGGACCTGAGATTCTATGTTTCTCACAACCTTCTTCTGATACTGCTGCTATTGGTCTATGGTGCAAACTTTGAATAGCAAGGCCCAGTGTCACCCGCTTTAACTTTTATCTTCAATATGTTTCTCGGTCCCAGTTTTTGAGTCCTGTAAATCTAGAAACTACACAGCAGTTTTAGAATTAAATACACTTTGTAGGATGGATGCTCCCTGGGCTCTGAGAGCAGTTGGAAATTTCTTGCTTTGCTGGGTGATTTATGAAAGCAGATTCTGTGCTCCAGTCAGGAAGACTGCTCCATGTCTTTAATACCAATGTTCCTCAGCAGCTTGCCAGCATCATCACTTGCTAGAATACAAAATGATAATCTAAATGTTAACAAGTTGTCATTAAAGAATGATGACCATTTTTAAAGTACAAGTAATCCTCAATATCATATAAAGAGGTAATGGAAGACATGATATTTTATTCATCCCAAGGCTTTATTAACAATGCTTTAACGCTGCTGGGACTCTAGTACCTTATATGAAAAGCCTTGCCACTGACGTGTGTAGAAATTAGTTAAATAAAAAATTTAAGGATGTATTGGCAAGAAGGGAGCTGGGTGCAAAGAAGTGACTTTTGAATAGACTCACGTAAAGTTTCTTCTGCTAACTGCACACACAGAGGTCTGCAATCACATAACAAAGGCATGCTGACAGAAGAAGCTGCCTACTCATGGAACAGGATTCAGGGAGCAGGGTTGAAGAAAGGGATATAGGTCCAAAATGTGCTGTCAATATTTCCAGCAATTACATGATACAAGTATTATTATAATAGTAATACTAGCAATTATCATCATCATCATCATCATCATCATCATCATCATCATCATCCCACAGAAGTCAAAATTACTAAAAACTCCATTTGTCTTTTTAAAAATATTTTGTTGTTATTTAAAAATGCACAATGGATTGAGCAGCTTTATTAGGTAACAAGGTTATTGTTCCTGCTCCCACTCCAGTTATTCCTATTTGTTCCTTTACCACATTCCTGGTGCTGCTGTATCTCCTGTCCACAGGGAGGGTTACAGGACTCCTTAAGATTACCATTTACACTCCCAGAGTGATTGCCAATGGTTAGGCCAAGTTCCTAACATTGAGTCTCACTGGACCAGCCTAAATGATATGATTACCCTTGAGCAACCAATATGGCAGGTTGAAGGAAGGTACTGATGGGCCTAGGTCACATGACCAGCTTGTGACTATCGGCAAGTGGGGAGTGGGATTTACCAGTCAATTCAATGGGCGTGGAAGAAGGAATTGTTATCAGAAGACACAATAATCTCAGGAACATTTTACAACATCTGAAATAAACCTAACAGCAGAAATCAATGAAATAGAAAACAGAAAATCAATAACCTTAAAAAAAAGACAAAACCCAACCAAATTATCAGTATCTTCAATAAAAGAAATGAAAGCACTACAGATTCATCAGACATTAAATAGAGAATAAATGTCATAAATAATCTTACAAAGTGAATTTGATAATTTAACTGTAATTTTTTCAAATCCGTGGAATAAAACAGAATTTAACAAAACTAACACAAGACACTGAAAACTCTGAATAATTCTTTATCTCTAACAGCTGTAAATGTGTGACAACAAACCTTCCTATAAAGGAAACTCAAGAACCAGGTAGTTTCACTGGTGAATCCTAATAAACGAATAAAGAATAAGTGGAAATATTATACATTATTTGAAAAGACAGGTTAGGAAGGACTGCCTCTGGTTCATTTGATGCTTCCTTCACTTCAAGCCAACTTCCTCTATAAAGCTTAGTTTAGGAAGCCAAGAATGTAAAACAAAATATTATATGAAAATTGGGAGAAGTTATACTGTCTTTATTCACAGAAGGTATTATTACTTGTATACAAAAGAATTTAAGACATAATTATATAATTAACATATGAGTTAATCAAAGTTGTTTGGTACAACTTTAAATTTGAAAAATGCATTTTGCTTGCTAGTGAGAAAATGAAAGCAAGTTTTATAAAATACCAATTGCAGTAGCATCAAAAAAACATAAAATAGTTAGAAATACACTTAGAAAATTTTGTATAAAACCTCTTCATAGTACCCTTAAATGTAGATAAAAATCTAATAATAGTCTAATTAAATGGAAATATATATCATGCTCTTAGATTAGAAGACTCAATATTAAGATTTGATTCTTACTGAATTTGTAGAGATTTGTAGAGTAAACGAAGCTTCAATTAAAATACCCCCTGGGTATTTTTGTTGTTTGTTTCGAAATTTTTATTTCACTCTTAAAATTTATTTGGAAAAATTCAAGAATCTAGAAGAGCCATATAATCTAACAAAAATAATAACAATACTAGTAGTAGTAGTAGTAACAAAAATAATAATTTAGATTAAAGTCCAACCTTTTTAAATTTTTGGTTAATATTTTTTGTCTCCTGTCTCAGACATTGGAATTCTCAAGGAGTATAAAGCTATTCTATGGGAAAAAAAAATCTTCCAGTTAGAGTCTCAGTGGAATTCTACAAGTTCTTCTTTAATGAAGAACTAATGACAATGCTCCTCAAATTATTCTGTGAAAAATAAAGGGATGGAACATTTCCAAATTCATTTTATAAAGTCAGTATCACCCTCATACTAAAACCAGATAAGAACACATCAAGGAACGAAAACTACAAACCAATATTCCTGATGAACTCAGGTGCAAAAATCCTTAATAAAGTATCAGCAGATCATATTCAAAAACACGTTAAGAAGATTTTTATACCACAACCAAGTTGGTTTTACTCCATAAATGCAAGCACAGCTTAATATAAACAAACCAATAAATGTGATTCATCATATGCACAGAATTAAGGACAATAATCACTTAGTCATCTCAACAAACGCAGAGAAGGCCTTTAACAAAACTTAGCACATATTCATGATAAAAAACACGGAAGAAGCTAGAGACAGAAGAAGCTACCTCAACATTATAAAAGCTATATATGAAAATCCCAAAGACAACCTTATAGTAAGTAGCAAAAAACTAAAAGCATTTTCTTTAAAATGTGCAACAAAATAAGGATGTCCACTCTCACATTCCTGTTTAATATAGTGCTAGAAATTCTAGCCAGAACAATTAAGCAAGAGGGGGAAATAAAATAGTTATAATAGGAAAGGAAAAAGTTAAATTATCACTGCAGATGATGCTATCCTATACTTAGAAGATCCAACAAGCTCCACCAGAAGATTGCTAAAATAAATTTAGCAAAATAGCAGATTACATGCAAAAAATCAATAACTTTCTTATATACCAATAATTAATCTTCTGAGAAAGAAATCAGCAAAACAATTTCATTCACAATAGCCTCAGAAATAAAATAAAATATCTAGAAATAAATTTAACCAAGGAGTGGAAATATCTCTACAATTAAAACTACAGAATTCTGAAAAAAGAAATTGAAGACAGAAGAAGATGGAAAGACCTCCAATGTTCTTGGATAGGCAGAATTAATAGTGTTAAAATGGTCATACTACAAAAGCAATACACAGACCAGATTCAATGACATCCCCATTAGAATATCAATGACATTTTTCACAGAATTAAAATAAAAAGTCCTAAAATTTATATGGAAGAATGAAAGACCCAGAATAGCAAAAGTAATTCTAAGCCAAAAGATTAATGCTGGAGACATCACAATGCCTGACTTCAAAATTATACTATATGGCTGGGGGAATAGCTCAGGTAGTAGAGTGCTTATATTGGATGCACAAGGCCCTGGGTTCAATCTCCAGCACCAAAAAACAAACAAACAAAAACAACAAAAATGACAAATTATACTACAGAGCTATAGTAACAAAAACTGCTTGATACAGGCATAAAAACAGACACATAGCCCAATGGTGCAGAATAGAAGCACAGAGAAAATCCACATATCTACAATCATTTGATCCTAATGTGAAATAGAGAAAAGACAAACTTTCTAACAAATGGTACTGAGAAAACTGGTTACCTATAGGTTAAAAATGAGACTCTATCCTTATCTCTTATCCTATACAAATGGGATAAGATGGACCAAAGATCTAGGAATCTAGAAACTACAACTCTTAGAAGAAAATGTAGAGTTAATACTACAGCATATGCTTAATTGGACCCCCAAAGTTCAGGAAATAATGCTCAGACTTTATAAATGGGATGGTATCAAATTAAAAAGTATGCTATTTTTAAGTCCTTTGGGTATACATCGAGGAGTGCGATAGTTGGGTCAAAAGGTGATTCCATTTCAAGTTTTCCCAGGAATCTCCATACTGCTTTCCATGTTGGCTGCACCATTTTGCAGTCCCACCAGCAATGTATGAGTGTGTCTTTTATGGAATATTACTCCTCAATAAAAGAGAATAAAATCATGGCATTAGCAAGTAAATGGATGGAGTTGGAGAATATAATGCTAAGTGAAGTTAGCCAATCCCAAAAAAATCAAATGCCAAATGTTTTCTCTGATATAAGGAGGCTGATTCATAGTGGGGTTGGGAGGGGGAGAATGGAAGGATTTGATGAACTCTAGATAGGGCCAAGGGGTGGGAAGTGAAGGAAGGGGAATGGGGTAGGAAAAATAGAATAATGAGATGGAAATCATTACCCTAAATACATGTATGAAGACACGAATGGTGTGAATGTACTCTGTATACAACCAGAGATATGAAAAATTGTGCTCTATATGTGTAATAAGAATTGTAATAAATTCTGCTGTTATATATAACAAATGAGAATTAAAAAATTTAAAAAAGAAAATAACACATTAAAAAATTTAAATGTTTCTGCACAGCAAAGGAAACAATTAGGAATGTGAAGAGAGAACCTACAAAATATTAGAAAATGTATTGATAGTTACTCTTCTTACAGAGGATTAATATTCAGAAATGATAAAGAACAAAAAAAAACCCAATATCCAAATAATTCAGTTAATAAATGAGCAAATAAACTATGCAAACTCTTCTCAAAACAAGAAATACATTTGACCAACAAATACATGAAAAAAATGTTCAGTGTTATTAACTATAGGGAAAAGTAAACCAAACTACACTGAAATTTCATCTTACTACAGTTAGAATGGCAACTAACAAGAATACAAATAATAGTCAATGCTGGAGAGGTTGTGTAGAAAAAGGAATACTTTAACACTGCTGGTGGGATTACAAATTAGTACAACACTATGAGAATCAATATGGAGGTTCTTCAAAAGACTAGGAATGGAATCATCATATGATCCAGTTATCCCACTATTTAGTATTTATCTTAAAGAATTAAGGTTAACATAGTATAGGGATACATGCACACCCACATTTATAGAAACAATTCACAACAGCCAAACTATGAAATCAGGCAAGGTGTCCATTAATGGATGAATTAATAAATAAAATGTGATTTTACAAACACACACACACACACACACACACACACACACACAGAGTGGGGGTTTATGTGACTATAAAGAAGAATGATATTGTATCATGAACTGGAACATAGATAGAACTTGAGAATATTATATTTAACAAAATAAGTCAAACTCAGAAGGTAAAGGGTTGTATGTTTTCTCTCATAAATGAAAGAGAGAGAATAAAGAGGAAAAAAAGGAACTGAGGGTAGATGGGCAAAAATCTTGTGAAAATGGAAGGGAGATCAATAGCATAGAGAAAGATACCAGGGGAAGTTAGGAGAGAAGGGAAAAGTAAAATACTGGGGAATGACATTTTACAAATACACTAGAACACTGTGTGAATGTTTAAATATGTAACAATTAATCCTACCATATGTACAACTAAAATGCACTGATAAAAATATTGAAAAATCAAGCTATTCTATTCTAGATTCTTGTAGAAAGATTACACTTTTAATTTGCATGTGCATTCCTATATTGTACCTCAAATCAATATTTGAACATGGTATGACATGTAGGTTGGAATTTATTCATTTTCCACATTTATATCCAGTTGTTCAGTATTGTTTAAAGAAAGATAAAATTCACACACTTTAGGAGATATTTTAATATTTACATTTGACAGAAGACTTTAATGCAGAATTTATAATCAATTCAATATTTTCTTAATTTCATAGTCCAGTAATGTTAGAAGACTCAAAAAATTATACACAAATGAAGATGTATAAATAGCCAAAAAGTTCATGAAAATATATTACCATCCCTTACCAGAAAAATGTAAATTAAAAGCACAATGAGATACTCTTACAACCACTAGAATTCCTTATGTGAAACATGTAATAACTAAAAGTACTTCTATATTCAAAATTATGTCTTGCAACTGATGGTTCCTTATAATTATAATTGGCATATTTTTTCTTTGTTATTTCTAGATATACATTACAGTAGAGTATATTTTGACATATTTTACATAAATAGAATAAGTATAACTTGTTGCAATTAGGATCCCATTATTGTGGTTGTACATGATGTAGAGTTAACATTGGTTGTGTGTTCATATACAAGGATAGGAAAAAATATGTCTCTTTTTCCATTCCTATCCCCTATCTCTTTCCTTCATTTCCCTTTGTCTAGTCCAATGAACTTTTACTCTTCCCTTCCTTATTTATTGTGGGTTATTAGCATTCACATATCAGAGAAAACATTCTACTCTTGGTTTTGGGTTCTGGGTTATTTCACTTATAGTATGCTGATTTTAAGTCCTTTGAGTATAAACTGAGGAGTGGGATAACTAAGTCAAATTGTGGTTCCATTCCAAGTTTTCATAATGCTTTGCAGAGTGGTTACACCAATTTGCAGTCCCACCAGCAATGTATAATTGAAACTTTCCCCCCCACATCCTTGCCAACATTTATTATTGCTTATATTCTTGATATTTGTCATTCTGACTGGGGTATGATGGAATCTTGGTGTAGTTGTGATTTGTGTTTTTCTAATGGCTAGAGATGTTGAACTTTTTTGATATATTTTTTGACCATTCATATTTCTTTTTTTATGAAGTGCCTTAGCAAGAAAAGTAACACAAGAGGAATCACAATAACAGACCTTAAATTATACTACAGAACTATAGTAACAAAAATGGCATAGTAATGGCACAAAAACAGACATGAACACCAATGAAATAGCATAGAAGATACAGAGACATACCTACTACATAAATACAGTTATATCATACTAGACAAAGGTGACAAACATTTATTGAAGAAAAGATAGCTTCTTCAAAAAAATGGTGCTGGGAAAGCTGGAAATCCATATGTTGTAGGATGAAATTAAACCTCTCTCTCTCACCCTGTGCAAAACTCAATTCAAAGTGGATCAAGGACCTAGGCATTAGACTAGAGACTCAGCGCCTACCTGAAGAAAAAGTAGGCCCAATTCTCCATCATGTTTGATTAGGAACTGACTTCCTCAACAGGACTCCTCAAGTGCTGGAAGTAAAATCAAGAATCAATAAATGGGATGGCATCAAACTAAAAAAAGCTTCTTCACAGCAAAGGAAACAAGAACATGAAGAGAGAGCCTACAGATTGAGAAAAAATCATGGCCACTTTCACCTCAGATAGAGCATTCATCTCCAGGCTATTCAAAGAAGTGCAAAAAAATCAACACCAAAAAAAACACAAAAAAACAAATAACCCAATCAATTAACGGGCTAAGGAACTGAATATGTTTTTCTTTCTTAGTGTTACATAAAATGAGCTATGTATTCTTGTGAGACACCTTAGACTTGTTAGAATGTGGTTTTAGTATAACTTAACTTCTCCATCCCTTCTCCCACTTTCCAAATCCTGTTGTCCCCATTGAGTCTCTTACAAAATCCAACATGGTGTCTTCAGTTTATCTTCTCTCTACTCATCTTATCAGCTCTCTGGTACCCAGTCCATGTATCTCCACATAAAAGAATTTCCAACACATTCTTCTATTAACTATTTTATAATCCCATCTTTGATGCCTAGATGCAACATGTCATAAAATCGGATGTAAATGTTAATCAAAGTGAAAACAGTAACTGGAAAAATAAGTACAGAAAATTAACTTAGAGGAGAAATGAGTGACAGAAATAATGTTTCCATGACCCAGAGTCCCTTTCCTTCATTGAATAATAGGAAAGTTCTAATACAGAGAACATCTTACGGAGACTTTAAGAAGACTGGCAATAATTAGCAAGTCCTTTTTCCATCTCAGTCCATGACAGAGTGGGTGGAAGCCTTCCTAGTAGGTAGTGTGCAAAGACACTTCACATCCTGAGAAGCCGCAGCAAACAACTATCTTGGTTTTCTTTCCTGTCACCTTTTCCTCTGCCCCCTCCCCTTTTTCACACTGCTTTAATTGATTCATCATCTCATTGCCTGACTGAAGGGCCCTAAACTGATGAAAGCTAAGCTTAAAATAATTAGTTAAAACCTAAACATTTTTGATAAATGTGTAACTGAGCTTTAAGGGTTTGCTTTTATACAAGTGTTGGCAAAATGTTCCACCCAGAATTAAATTTATGAACAGTGCAAGAAAAAGCAACTAATTATCAAGATAATGGAGATGAGGAGGGGCTGTGAGAAACCAGTCGAGCTCTGCTTATGCGAGGTTCTGGAAGTCTGATGGCTTCTGTTACTTAGGCAGAAACACTCACGGTGGGTTGGATGGAGCATCAAGACACACTGCAGGTGAAAGAGAATAGACACCCTGGACTCAAAGGAGGAATCATTGTTTCAGACCAACTGAATTGCTGCTTCCTAGAGACCTTCTAGAATAGAAGTCATTTAAATCACATTCTGTCTTATGTGCATTCGATCCCTTTTTCTCTAATTATAGAGTAGAGCACCAAGAATATAAGTTTGTTGTCCCTGAATGTGACTCACAAAAAAAAAAAAAACCTGGTTTTCTATCTAATGTGAGTCTTTCCAGATTTCACTGGCATTTGGAAGAAAGGTGAAAAAATACTTACTCTACAAGTGATAATATATGTTGGCAAGGATGTGGGGAGAAAAGTACACTCATACATTGCTGGGGAGACTGAAAATTGGTTCAACCACTCTGGAAAGCAATATGGAGATTCCTCAGAAACTTGGAATGGAACCACCATTTGACTGAGTTATCCCACTTCTCAGTGTATACCCAAAGGAATTAAAATCAGCATACCACAGTGACCTGGCCACATCAATGTTTATAGCAGCTCAACTCACAATACTAAAGATATGGAATAAACCTACATGCCCTTCAATGGGATGAAAGGATAAAGAAAATGTGATATATATATATATATATACAATGGAATATTACTCAGCCTTAAAGAGCAATGGAAATGTGGCATTTGCCAGTAAATGGATGAAACTGGAGGCTATCATGCTAAGTGAAATAAGCCAAACCCAAAAACCAAAAGGCCAAATGTTTTCTCTGATATGCAGCTAACACATAATAAGAGTGTGGGTTTAGAAGTTCACTGGATTAGACAAAGGGGAATAAAGGGGAGAGGTGTGGCAATAGGAAGACAGTATAATCAATTGGACAGAACTTCATATATGAATATATGAGCAGTATAACAGCACATCATATACAACCACAATAATAGGAAGTTATACTCCATGAACGTATAATAGTCAAAATATACTCTACTGTAATGTATATCTAAAAAGAACAAATAAAAAAATACATTGTCATCAACAACTGTATAGTGTTTTCTATGTGCTTGACCCTCAACTAGTCCCTTGTGAGTGCTGAATTCTATGAGATAGGTCTTGTTATTATCTACATGTCACCAATGAGAAAACTGAGCTATGAAGGACAGAACTGATTGGCAGCCAGACAGGGAAAATGCACAATAACGTTGTGCACATCAATCTGGACACAAAATGAAGATTCTATTTTAGATTCATTAATTGACTTTATCTGACATTTATTTCTCTCACCCAAGTTGCTCCATTAGAGACTCAAAATCTTTCTACTTGGTTTTCTAACCACTACAAACATGCTGTTCTTTGTTAAGACTTTTTAGATACTGGAATTCAAAGCCACCTCTTTGAGAACTCCTTCCCTGGGTGTCTGCCCTCTCTACGTCAAATGTACTGCTACTAAACTTCTGTTCCTCTTTCCCTTGTTGATCTGCCCGTTGTTACAGGTACCTGTTCCCACTAAGCACCTGAAGGGGGTATTCTGGCCTCACACCCACCTGGATCTCTGACCCACAGAACCATCAGGTGGTAACTGGGTGTTGTCCTGAGCTGTGGTGATCTGCTCTGCAGGAGAGGAAGTTTGTGTCTCCCTGGCCTGTAGTCACTTGATGGAATGTCCCAAGGCCACTCTGAAAGGTGTGCTCCCTGAAAAAGCTCCTCTCTGCTCACTGGGCCAACTCCTGGAGCACAGAACCCTTTGGGACGCAGGCCAGGCCTCTCCTGGAGCTTCCGTGTACATGTGGTACTCACTGGACTCCTCGCAGAATCAGGCAGAACCTTCTCACTACAAGTCTGTGAGTCCCTGGGCCACCAGGGCCTGTGCAGCACTGTCCTGCCAGGCAGCAGACCTGCTCCTGAGGAAACTGCCCTGGCCACCTGCACTTCACCCGCTCATTCTGCAGGACCAAGACCTGTCCTGGGCCTGGCTGGAGCATCATCTTCTACCCACCCATCTCCCCTTTCTCCCACTGGTCATGCCATCAGAGCCTTACACCCAGGTTTCAGAGTATTGTGGAACTTTCTGGAGCATGCAATGGACAGCACATTTGTGGCCCTCAAATTCACAGGTCAAAGCCCTCGTCTGTGATGCAAAGGTGTCTGGAGGTGGGCCCTTGGGAGATACTCGGGTTCCTTTGAGGACAGGAAAGTAGAGAACCTAACAATAGGAGCGAGAATCGAGAGCGCCCTCCCTGTCTGCCATGACAGGGTACAAGGAAAGGTGATGTGCCACTAGGAGGCAGCTCATCAGGTGCCTCCAGAACTGAAGGTGATCTGCTGCATGCAGCTGGGTGCTATGGTGCTCTGTGATGGAGTCTAGATTGTCCAAAAGAGAGAATCTCTCACTCATTTCTTAATGAAGACTCTGAGAGCTCACAGCCACCATCTCATGGAAAGCCTGAGAATAAAGCCACTGTGAGGAAAGCAGAGCCAGGAAGGGAGAGAGGCAGGGACCAGAGGGCATTCTCACTGGACCCTTAACCCAATCATAGGGACCAGAGAGACAGTTTTGCTCTGCTCAGCACTGAGGTTTTATCTGATGCAGGGTCAGAGTTCTGACCCCAAATCATGCTGCATTCCCACAGACCTCCTGCTCTCCTGTTCACCCACTCCCAGCCTCCAGCCTGCCCCCAGCTCCCTTCTGCGTTTCTCAAACTCAATGTGAGTTCACGAATGGGACACTATGCACAGCCTCTCCCACGTGTCCCTGCTGAGTGCTTGCTTATGGCCAATGGAGCTTTTTCTTTAACTTTTTTTCCCTTAAATGCATAACTGTCATTCATATATAATTTCTCCATTTTCCTGGACAAATATCAACCAGAAGAAAATTTTCCCAATGCCTGGAATTAAACTTCACGAACTGCTTTGTCTTAGAGCACTTTAACCACCTACCGCGGTCAAATATTTTATGATCTTTCTGGAGCAAGAAGTGCCAGAGAAAGGAAGATGTAGAGGCGCCGTAAACAAACAATCGCCCGTGGAGCTCGATTTGGGAGATGAGACTGTCAAGGGATAAATAGTACATATAAAAGTAAAAAACGACCTTGACGTGGTGAAAGGGTGTTTGTGCTGAACTGGTATGGATGATGTGGAGACGCTCTATGAAAGTTTTAAATGGAGAAGAAACACCACATGTCCAAGAAGTGATCTCCACAAATGAGCTTTTGCATTCAAGGAGAATTTTTGCATAGTGGGTGACCCTGAGAACATTGCTAAAGAATCATCCTTTTTTTTTTTTTAATGACTGTGTCTAATAAATGTTTATTATTTTTTCCCCAGAATTTTTTTTTTCTGATGGTACTGGGAATTGAAACTGGGGTGCTCTATCACTGAGCTACTCCCCAGCCCTTTTTTATATTTATTTAGAGACCTGATTTTGCTAAATTGACTACCTGGTCCTTGAACTTGAGATTCTGCCTCCCACCTCCTAAGTCACCTTTAATTCATAAAAGGTATGTGCCACCACACCCAACTCCTTCATTTGTACATTCATTCCATTGGAGCAAAGTTGTAACGACCTTACAGATGTGCGTTACTATTAGGAAACTCAAGGGTCAGCAGAGTCATGACAACTCCCATCTCCCCGCCTTCACGCTTTATCTTTTGGGCACCGAATGCGTGGCAGACACTGAGATGAACACTTTACATTTCAATTTCATGAAAGTCTGAGGGAATGGGTAATATTAGCATCCCCATTTTACAAGTGAAGTTTTTAAACCAGTTAGTCTTGCACTGAATCATGTTTTAACCCAAGTTTCTGACTCCAGAAACATTTTTGGAGGAAAGGGATCCTTTTGACACAAACGAAGAGCTCTATCACCTACACACTCCCACATACACCCACCTACACATAAGCAGATTCTTATACACACACACACTCACACACACACACACACACACACACACACACACACACACACTCCAGTGACACAAGGGCTCCAATTTTATTTATCTTCATTATTATGGTTTGGATTTGAAACTCATGTGCAAGACAATGTAAGAAGACTCAGAGGTGAAATGATTGTGTTAGGAGACGTGCATCCTTACTTGCAGACGCTGGGGTAATAAATATGTGCTATTTAAACCACCAAGTTTGCTGATCTCTATTGTAAAGCAATGGAAAAGGCACGCAGACATCAGTAACTTGCACAATGGTGAGAGTGAGTGGCTCCTTGTATTTCTTGCTTCAGCTCCAGACATGAAAAAACAGATCTTTAACTTTAAGGGGTGGAAGGAGGAGTTGAAAAACCCTGAGCCACCTCTCAGCTTCTCTGATTCTGATCAATGAAGCGGGCTATATTACTTTTCCCTATAAAAATATCAAATACATAATGACTGTGAACATCTAGAACTTTGTAGCTTTGTTAATCTAATAATTACATTTTTTTGAAAAGCCCAATTTTCTTGAAAATATTCCTTGGTTTTTGTCTTTAGCTATTTTAATAACCCACTCATTTACATAGCCTCAAGAATCTATTCTTTCTTGCCAACTCTGCCAGCTCATGGAAGAAAACCAAAAAATCAGAGTTCAAATTAAGAGTTCAATGCAATTAGGATGCAGGCCATGGAAGACATGAATTCCAAGCTTTTTTTTTTTTAATGTAGCCAGAGAAACTTGAGTTTGAGTCTGGATGCTCTAAAATTCATAAAAGGTATGTGACTTGAAAAAAATTGTTTTCTCCTAAAATTATTTTTGCCTTAGGTTACTTATGTGAAAAAAAATGGGGAGATGAATAAAACCTACCACAAGGGGATGTTATCATGAAATATGCCAGCAAAGTTTTTTAGCACAGTACTTGGCACACACCATGCTGTCAATCAATAACAATAACAGAAGTTTCGTAATAAATACAACTGTGTGTCAGGCACCGAACTGTAAACTTTCTTTACACATTACACCACTGGATTTTCCATTTTGCCTGTTTTACAGATGAGACACCAACCCTCAGAGAGAGCAAATAACTTGCCTAACACTCCACAGATAACCAGTGTTTCCACCCAAACAGTCCTGACACCAGAGCCTACTTCCCCAGCCCAGCTCGCCCCCAGATCCTCCCACCTGCCAACTACTGCACATTGGCAGTGACTCCACTGCCCTCAACATTTTGTCTTTTGGATAAATGGGCCTGTCTGCTGACAATCAGTGCCCTGTGTTACTAGGTTACAGTACAAGCAAGAGATGTCTCTGATGGTATTTGGAGGTTGTGCTTTGCTATTAACAACAAGGTTTTCTCTGCCTTTGTTGCTGTCCTTTTTCTTTTTGAAAGAAGACTTGGATTTCTTCTCAGTTCTATCCACTGCTCATGTCATTTGATTTGCTCTTCCAAGAAGAAACCACAAATTCAACATTCTCAAAGTCACCTGGCACTGCAGTGAAGAGATGGTCACCCTCCTCCTGACAGGTGATTGCTCTCCCCTCCTGCCTGGCTTCTCCCGTCTCCTTCATCCCCAGCCACTCCTTCTAATGCAGGGCCATCACCACAGCAGAGGGTGAAGGTGAAGCTCACGGATTCCACCCTCTCCTCCATTTCCTTCCATTAGAAGAAGCAGATTACTGTTGAGTGAACTTTGAAGAACAACAACAAAAAAAGCAAACCACAGAAGTCAGAAAGATGAAAATACAACAATGATGAATGGAATAAGAAGACAGTGTGGTCCAGATGAACGTACACTGATCATGACTTTTATTTATATTAGAAATATTTCCTCCTGCCTTGGCCCACTGAGGTGGAAAATTGATTCACCTGTGCTGCTGAGATGTGTGATGTCTGTCCCCCACAATCCATAGGCCATCTTAATTGATGTCACACTGTCTGCCTCTCCTTGGACACATGATCACAGCCTCAGTTCTATAAAGCATTCTCTGCTGTGGGAGGATGAGGAAAACAATCTACAAGGGTTAATTGAAGAATTTCATTAAATTCTTTCTCCAACCCAATCTCAAACTAATCTGTTGGCTTACTAATTTTTCAAACCTCGATGCTGTCCAATAGAGAGAGGACATTCGGGTATGAAATACCACTGATCACACAGGAGAGGTATTTTAAAAGGGGACTGGATTATTCCCCTGCAGAAATGTAATTCAGAATTTGCAATGGATCTTTGCAATTTGCCTTTTCTGAATCTGTTTCCTCACTTGCCATCCAAGAATTTTTAAGGACATTTCCTGACTCCTCATTCTCACCATCTGTTATCAGAAGTGAGTTCCATTATCAAACCCAGAACTAAACAATCGGCCAAGCATCCCACCCCAAGAACATGCAGGGTGGACACGTTACCTATGCTGGACAAATCCAAGTGAACACGTGGTCTTTTGCAAGAGATATCAAGAAACTACCCTCAGCCTTCTGCACTGGACATGACCTTGGAATGACATAGCCCCAGAATATCCCAACAGCCATGGTAAAAATGAAAATGGAAATGTTGTCTGGGAATGGGGTAAACAGTAGATACAGAACTGGGTGATGGAGAAAGAGATGTAATTTTGACAAGTCTGAGACTTGGATTCCAGCCTTGCCTCAAGCTAGATGTGGTCCAATTCTACTCAGTTTTGTGATCCAGTAAAGTTATTATTCTTTTCTCTGCTGAGGACAAATTGAAATGGGTATTTTCACACTTGCTGCTAAAAGATAAAGTCCCTGATATTTTGTGAATGAATATGGATAATCCCCTTGTTCGCTTTTGTTTAAAAAACAAACACAGAGAGACCCTCATTGCTCATGTGACATGCCTGGCTAGAAACGCCTTCTTGCCTCACTGCCCTGACTCCTATTCTGTCCTTTCAACATGTGAGACCATGGTCATAGTACAAAGCTCAGGCTCTGGAGCCGGGAGGGGGGGGGGCTGCATCCAGACTGTCACTAGCCATCAGCTGCTTGACACTGGCAAATCCTCTCATGCCACAGTCTGGCTGGGCACAAAATCACCAAGGCACCACAAAGCCCTGTAAATACGAACAGCAACTCTTTATTCCCGAACTTTCACGGACACTCTACACACACTTCCCGGGAACACACTGCCTCTACCGGGCTCCTCTCGCCAATTCATTCAGAACCCCTCAAGAATTCAACAGTAACTCCAAAGTAGCGGGCGCCTGAGGCAGCAGGATATGCCCTAATCCCAGCAGGATCCACCCTAATCCTGGAGCTCCCCTATTCCCAGCAGGATCCACCCTAAACCTGGAGCCCCCTAATCCCTGAGCAGGGTCACCTTTCAACCCAAAATGCCATGTGTCATTCTTACTTTGCTATGGCTCTCAGCATCTCCCCCCTTCTGTTTAATTAAACAACAAGCAATGTGGCTTAGGGACTGTGCCTGTTAGGTTGTCCAATTCAACATATGGGTCTTACCCATCATCGGATGAGCTGACCTCTAGGCGTCAGCCTCCTGTCTTAGTTGGTACCACTGCAATTGGATCATACCCGTCACTGACTACCGGTCCAGCATACAGCCATACTTGTGGATAGGCCTATGCACCAGTGGTGGGGTGAGGTTTCTTGCCTCACCTCTGTTGGCCCCAAAATTTAGACCATCACTAGTAGAAGGGAGGAGGATACAGAAATGCCATGGCACCAAGCCAATTGACAGCTCCTTTGGAAAAATTGCATCATTTGTGACACCATCAGCAAAGATACGCCAGCACTACCACAATTCGCTGCACCGAACGATAGTTCACAATGTATACAAGTGACACATAGTCCAGGCAAGTTCTGCAAGCAGTTCAAAGCAGAGGAGCCTATCAATATGTCCATTTCCTCCCAAAGTAAATCAACTCCTTGATTGAGCATTACTTGTTGAGTTATTATTCACTGATGCATCAGTTTATACAGTTTGTTGTGATAACTATTGAAGAAGCTGTAGTTTGGTTTTATCTTTGTCTTCACCAGCACTTGGATGAAGATAGGAATTCTGGCAATGATGCTAAAAAAAATATGTAACATTCCAACAGGTACTAATAAAACAATTTTCTGAACAATTTACATTATCCTGAACAGAATTATTAAATATAATGAAAAGGAAAGGTGTAAGTAAACAAATAGATCTGTTAACCTCCTTATTTGTACACATATTAAAACAATCCTCAACAACTATTTAGCCATTTTAAATTAAACCATTAAAATCACGTGAATAAAAAAAAAAATTCGGATCCATTTTTTCATGAGTGCTCCGCATATATGATATATGGACACAGACATACAACACAAAACACAGGAGTGCACACAAACGTACAACACATAAGACAATAGTAAAGGCTTTGTAGCTTTACACAGGTGAAATTTCCATTGCAATGTTTAAAAATTCCATAGTCAAAAAATAAAACTGATCAGAAAAACATTAGCCTAGGTCTGTATGAGCTCAAAATAAAATAGAATTTTATGATGTGTGAAAAGGCAATAATAAAATAGATATTGAAAAAAACATCCTGGTTAATCACTGTAGCAGATGTAAGAATAGCCAAGCTGGAGCTCTGGATATCAGCTGTTATGGATTTGAGTCAAATCATCGTTTTTTTGGTCTGTAGAAATTGCTTTGGTTAGTCTCTCTGGAATCCAAGTTGGCTGCTGTTCTCCCTGTGGAAACACAAAAACAGAAACCCGACTCCAGACAATCACTGGGTCAGGACCTTTCCATTGTCCTGTTAGAATATCTTTCCAAAGTACCTTAGGCTTATGTACATTTTTTGGACACATATGCCTTTCTGCAGCACTAAGCCCTGATGTATCCAAATTTAAAAAGTTTAGAGTAAAAAGGGTTATTTTAAGTTTATTTTTGAGGGATATATACCCCTTCCCAATTCCCTCTTTTTGCTTTAATAAGTACATTTTGATAGTTTGATGAGCTCTTTCAACTATGCTTTATCCCTATGGATTGTATGGGATTCCTGTTAAGTAAAACATTAACTGATTATTCTTCAGGGATGATGTTACAAAATATCCTATATGTATCCTTTGGAAATTTAAAGATCCTTTTAAATTCAAGTCTTCCAAAAGCATTTTGCCTTAGTTTGTAGAATTACTTTAGTCCTTTTAATTATTTGATGTGGTTTTAAACCAATTTCCTTCTAGTTTAACTTTTTCTAAATTGGCTCTTGTCTGTAAATTTTAACATCTTCATCTGAGACTTCTAATATCTGCACCACCAGAAATTAAAGTTGATGGGATTTTAGAAAAAAATACTAATAATCTCCTTGTTCTTCTATTTTATCCAATATTTGACTGTAAACTTCTCTCTTGTACCTTTTTCTGTCTTGAATGTCTGTATCTAATAGTTGTCTTAGCTTTTTGCATTTTCTATCTGAAATACCTTTACTTGACATTTTCAACCATTTTCTATCTTATTTCTATCGTCTAGTTTTTTCCCCCCCTAAGGTTTGTACATTCAACCTTATTTGCTTTTTTTTTCCTCCTAGTTTTCTTTTGTTTCCTATTTTGTTTGCTATTTTGTGAATTTAAAATTCTTGTCTTATTACATCTTTTCTATGTTTTTTTTTACCTTTCTGTACTTCTGTCTTTAAAGTTTTCCACTTCAAATTTCTAATATTCTTTCTCCAAATTGCTTTTATTCTATTATCTTTTAATTTTTATGGAGTTTTTTTAAGTAATGTTTTTAAGATTAAGTAGGCTTTGAATGACATAATCTTTCCTCTGCCATGAAGGCATCTTGACCACCTTTAATTTAACCTTTTAAAGCCTTTTGCAACTTACTTAGACATATTACAACTTTTTACTTTACCACACAAAGATTATCTCGTCTAGAAACATTTCTTTTTTTCTTCAGCTTTTATATTAAAACATATTCCCATATCTTGAATCTTTTTATATCTTTTTTTAGCTGTTAACCCTTTTTATAAATTCACATTCTGAAACAACCCTTATAAAATTTTTGAATTTAGACAAATTACTCCACTTTAATAAGATGAAATACTTTCATGTTTTTTATGGTACTATAATACTGTAATTGAAATCCAACTGAAACTCCTTATACTCTTTGTATATAAATTACACCTGATATAATCTTAACTCTTAGTAACCTTGTTTCAGCAAAGACACAGACACAAAGCAATATTAAACTTTTGGGTTTTTTTTTCATTTACCAATTTATGAAAACACACATAATGTTTAAATATATTACCTTATGCAACTTAATAAGTAAGAGTACTTGATTTTATATTTAGTGGTTGATATTTTAACACTTTAGCTTTGTAAATTAATCAGATGTCTGTACAAACCAAGATCTTAGACAAATGTAGTAAAGAGAACTAGAAAAATCCTTCTACAGGATACCATGATGGTCCCATTGATGTACTTAATAACTTGTCTTTAAAAAGCCATGGGCTACATTTTTGTATTGTATCAACATATGTCCTAACTGTTCTTGGTCTTACTGGGGTGCCCCCTTCCTCTAACAATTTCTCTTCCTCGGGGGCGAACAACTTCAAACCTTGAGTCAACCATTTTCCCCAGTTTGCCTGACAAAGTTCTAGGAACAGGCAATTTGAAATAAAAACAAAATAAATCAAAACAAGAACACATTGTTTTTTGAAATGGTCACCCATTCTCTCGCCTTCCCTCAGGGGCGAGCAATTTCACTTACCTCCGAGCTTCAGGCGTTCCCCATATGGGCCTCCAAATGCCGCAGTCTGGCTGGGCACAAAATCACCAAGCCACCACAAAGCCTTGTAGATTCAAACAGCAACTCTTTATTCCTGAACTCTCACGGACACTCTACACACACTACCCAGGAACACACTGCCTCTACCGGGCTCCACGCACCAATTTTCTCAGAATCCCCGCAAGAACTCAATGGGAACTCCAAAGTACCGGGAGCCTGAGGCAGCAGGATACGCCCTAATCCCAGCAGGATCCACCCTAAACATGGAGCTGCCTTATTCTCAACAGGATCCACCCTAAACCTGGAGCCACCCTAATCCCTGAGCAGGGTCACCTTTCAACCCAAAATGCCATGTGTCATTTCTACTTGGCTATGGCTCTCAGCACTCTTACCTCCCTGTGCTTCTGCCTTCCCATCTACAATGGCCATAAAGATAACATGCCCTTTCTGGAGATTTTCAGAGATATGATAAATTGTGGTATAAAGGTGCATTAAGGATTGTAATGCAAAAAAAAGAGAGCTTATTATAATGGCATAAGTTGGCATGAACAGATTCTATATACAGAGTTATGAAAAATTGTGCTGTGAATGGATAATTATGAATGTAATGCACTCCACTATTGTCATGTATGTAAGAAATAAAAAATTAAATTAACAAAAGAAGTTTAGAATGGGACAATTGATGGGAAAACTATAGAATAGTGTCTGGGATGTTCTTAATGCAAATGAATAAAGCATCAGTCTTAAAATCCCATCCACCTGAGAGTTATTCTGTGTATCATAAATGCACAATATTGATTGACATGAATATTCATATGGACACCAACTCCATTTTAAATTTCCTTCCCTCTTCAATGTCTCCTCCTCCTTGTTAAATACCCACAGCCCTTTTGCTGCCAATAGTGGTTCCTCACCTTAAACTCACATCCATAAGACTGTCACTAGCCACCAGCTGCTAGTGACAGTCCAAAGTTTTATACTTGTTTTTGGACTTGTTTCTCTGCTTCTCTGCATCCTTTCCCAAGCATGTTAAATTTGTAAATAGACTCATATGTATGTACAAAGAGTTGTTATAATTAATGCATCAATACCATTTGAGGTGTGTGTGTGTGTGTGTGTGTGTGTGTATGTGTGTGTGTGTGTGTTTGTGTGTGTGTTAGGAAAATGACTGTCTGACAACTCAGGTGAGTGAGGTTTGAAGATTGACATTGTATTCATTTACATTAAGAGGATTTTCTCCTAAGGAATGGGTCAGCAATAGTGAAGTTGGAGAACCAACAGTAGGTTAGCAGAACAGCTGTCATCTAACAGAAAATTACCAGGATGGAAGAAATAATTCTGCTTAAGTGTTCATCTTTGTAAAGGTTCAATTGCAGTATATGATCCCACAAGAGAAGTTCCTAGTTAAGGGGCTAAGTTGGGGTTGTTATCAACAATTTGTTTCTTTTTCTTGCTAAGTCATATTCCATAATATGGATATGGATGTATCTTAGTCTCTCTATTAAAAAACATTTGGTTGTTTCCTATAGGGTGCCGCAGTCCAGCTGCAGCAAACTAACTAGGAGGTGATGAACAACTTGTGTACGTTGATACCGCAGGAGTGGGAGCAGTTTATTGTAGGACAACAGAGGTATTTATACATTCCACACAGCTTATCTTAATTAACATAAACTAGATACAGCAGTCAACCAATCAGGAATCTCCACACTTAATGGCTCTCTGGTCTTACTTCACAAACCACTCCCTCTGGCATTTTGCCAGGCGCCATTCAGACTTGTTTACAGACTCTAACAGTAGGGCATGATGTAACATGTGGGGCATAATGCATCAGAAAAGAGGAAACCTAACTTGCTGGCTGCTACCAGCTTCCCAGTACTGGGGCCACATGTGGCTATGATAGCACCTGCCGATTGTGGGTTGTGATGAAAAATCGGACTACCTCTAGGATAGACTCAGAACCCTTCTGCTTTCATGGACAGCTTGCATCTCCTAGTACTGCCTGTAGGATGAGTGTATATGTGAACTCTCCCCACCCTGCTTACCTTTTTCCTGATTGGCTGCTGTACATTATATTAGCTGTCTGTGTTTTCTCAATAAATGAGTTCCTGCTTTGACTGGTCTCCCTGGTGCGTCTGGGTGCAGGCAGGCAGTCAGCCTTTCCTTTTTTCTTTCCTTTCTTGGTTCGTCCTGGTTGGGCATGCTTTTCCAATCTCTTCCTGCAAGTCAGGAGAGAACGGGGATGCTTTCCAGAGCAACTGTGATGTATTATATATCCCTCAGTAACATACAAGTGATCTAGATTCTCTGCATCACTGTGAGCAGTTTTTAAAGCCATACTAATAGATGTGTAGGCATATTTTATTGTGGTTTTGATTTGTGTTTTCTGGGGGTTAATGTTCAACATTTGTGAGCTCATGTTCCAGCTCCATATCTTCTTCATGAAAATGTCTCTTCATGTTTTTTTGCACATGTTCTGACTAGATATTTTTTTCTTACCCTTGAGTTTTAAAAATTTTTATATATATTTAATATGGTTTGCAAATATTATTTCCCATTGGTCTTCTTTTCACCTTAACAGGTGGTTTTGAAGATATATATTTTAAATTTTGATGAGATCCAATGTTTCATCTTTTCTTTTTATGAATTGCACTGCCAGTGTCAAATCTAAGAAACTTTATATAAAACTTATAGTCTAAAGATATTTCTGGATATATTTTTAATAATTTTATCATTTTACATTTTATTTTGAATCTCACAATCCATTGTGAATTAACGTTTGAATGAGGTTTAGAACAGTTTACTTTGTTGTTTTGAATGTCTGATTGTTCCAGCACCACTGTTGAAAGGACTCCCTTCAAGAAATCTTATTTGTGTCTTTATCAAAATCTACTCAGTAAGGGTTTCTAATTTTCTCTCTGATACGTAAAGACCCAGGGAAAAATCACTTTCATCCCTATAACAAGAGAGTTGAATGGACTAAACATGAAAATGATTCTTTCTTCAGATTATCAAAAAGCTTAGCTCTTGGGACAAGCCATCACCCCAAAACTAGAGATACAGTTGAATCCAGAGAGCTACAGTTGTGATCTGTCCACATATAGCAGATAGCATGGGATCCCAAAACTGGTAGAAACAAATAGCAACTTTGATGAATTTTTGGTAGCTGAGTTCAGGCTAGTCTAAGGGGGGAAAATGAGCCTTTCTTAGGTGGATCTTATAATTTTCTGGGAATTACTATACTAGTCCTCACCAGTTCTCATGATGGATCTCTGAGTGAGATTCTCTGTGACTCTGGCTGGTGTAAGAAATTAATAATGATAAACTGTTGTGACATATGTCTAGAGCTTCTTTTCTAATGGAGAAAATATCTTATATAGATAATCTGGGAGAAGAGGACTCCACATTCAGTCCCCTCAAAACTTGAGTCTCATCTAAGTGGTTAAAAACCTGAAGAAGCATTTGGAAAGACCATAGCCCAGAGACACAGGCACCAAAATAGACAGGGATTCAGTTATAAGATTATAGAATCCTCCCTCCCCTGAACTTCACAAGCACCCCAGGAGAGCAAAGCTGAAAGAGCTATAAGAGGCAGGTTCTTGCTGGGAAGGAGTGCTTAGGGATCCCCAAAGTGAAGAGAAGAGAGGGAAAACAGAACACTAGAAGAACTTGAAGTTTAAACACAGCCAAACTCATAAGAATGGTAGCAATCTCACAACAAAACCTATTTACTGCAGTTCAGTTTCATCATCAAATACAGCAGATCTGGCTTTCCTCAAAAAAAATTAAAGTCATATTAAAAGAGACAAAAAGGTTTCTGACAAGACAAATAATGTCAATGTAAGTTCTGGAACCCGATTCAAATATAGCATAGAGGCTGAAATTAGAGAATTTTAAATGACATGATTAATATGATAAGGGCACTAATGTAAAGAGGGCTCAACATGAAAAGACAAATGGGAGATTTAAATAGGGAAATGGAAACTCTAATGAAGAATGCAAATACTAGAAATAAAAAAACACTGTAATTGAAATGAAAAAAGCCTTTGATGAATTCATAAGTAAACTAGTAGAGAAGAAAAAAAAACTAGTGTGCCTAAAATTACATACCAAACTAAAGAACAAATAAAGGATCAAAACAATAGAACAGAACATTCATGGACTCAGATAATTTCAAAGGAATATCAGAGGTTCAGATGTCCTTTGACATCCAAGGGCTTCCTGAGGCCACCAAAGTCTACAAATACTCAAGGTCTATAAAACAATGATGTAGCATTTGACTATAGTGTATTTATACCTTCCCATTTTAAATCATCCCCAAATTACTCATAATATATAAAACAATGTAAATTCTACTTAAATAGTTGTTATAGTATATCATTTAGGAAATAATGACAAGAAAAAAGTATGTACATGTCACTACAAATACATTTTAAAATATTCAACATGGAATTATCCACAGGTAAAGAGGGTTGACTACATAACTGAAATACCACAGAAAGAAAAACGCAAATGGAGAACAAATATTTAAACAGTCACTGATAAACTTTTAAGAGGAGAACGTTTAAGAGGAGAGAACTAGTTGGAGGTTCTTAGTTCAAGGTAATTCCTTCCTTCGGAAGGGTCTTCTGTTTGGATATATGATCTCCTCCTCTCATACACATTCCCACCTTTGCCATACACTGTGAGATGACACAGCCAGAGATCCTTACAACAGGCTATGCAATGCTGTTTTTTACTTTTAGTCTCTATTAAAAACTGAGCCAAGCAATTCTCTTTTCTTCATAAAGTAATCTGCCTCACATAATACATAATAGTAGTTGAAATCAGACTAATTCAGGTACATTTTACTCAAATTGCATAAAACTGAGATAAAGAGAAAATAAAAGAAACAAACAAATGGTAAATGAATAAAACATAGAAATGAACATGAATTTCTCATCACAATCCATAATGAAAATGTTGGAGGGGAAAAAACCCACCTCCAGATCCAGTGAAATTGTCCTTGAAAAATAAAAAAAGAAGAGATAAAGATTTTCTCAAAAACAAAAGCTGAAGAGATTTTATCAGCAGCACAACTGTGCTGAGGAAAATATTCAAAATTCTTTAGGAAGAAGTAAATTATAAAGGTCAGAAATCCAGAACTACATGAAGAAAGGAAGAGTATCAGAGACAGAATAAAGAAAGATGAAATAAACTACTATATTTTCCTACTCTTAACTGAAAGATAACTGGTTTTTTGAATAATAATAGTAATAATTGGATGACTACAGTATATATAAAAGTTATGTGAACTCACAGCCCTTCCATGAGAGATGGGAAGTAGGGAGGAACAGAATGTTTCCTGGTATAAGGTATCTGCAGTATACATGAGTGAGTACAGCATTGAGGATGCACTTGGATTAAGTTATAATGTTTATTTCAAATTCTAGGTTGACCATCAAAACTTCAGATAGGAAGAATAGTTGATATACTATCAGAGGAGGTAAGATGGAGTCATAAAAAGCAAAGTTTTCTTATTGCTGAGATTTAAGAGTTCTTTGTATATTTAGGATACAAGTCTCTCATCAGCTATGCATTTTGTAAATATTTTTTCTAATCCATTGCTTATCTTTCCATTATTTGAACAGCAATTTCTACAGCACAGAAGCATATAATTTTAATTGAGTTTATCTATCATTTCTTTCTTTCAGAAATCATGCTTTCTTTATTCAGTCTGAAAATTCATCACCAAACTCAAAATCACATACATATTTTAGGATTTTTATAAGTTTTATGGTTTTTCACTTTATGTGTATTATTGACATAATTAATTTGGGGGAAAGATGTAAAGTCTGTGCCTATATAAATTTTTTTTCATATGGATGTCCTCTTGTCTCAGCATTATTTGTTGAAAAGACTAGTCTTTTTCTAATGGACTTGTCCAGAAAGCCCAGAGAACTCACCACCATGTTGTTCCTTGGTCCAAAGACAATAGCCTGTCTGTCTCTTACCTCTACTTTTCAGAGTTCCTTGTGATTGTTTCAGACATAATGTCCAAAGGTTTAGCTCTACATAATGACAGGAATAGTGAAAGGTAGGTGCAATAAATCTTCCCAGAAGTGGAAGTGTTCTGTTTTGTAAGTCTGAAATTTTTAAAAAATAAATAATGGGAAAGAAAAAGATAGTGGGAATAATTCTAAGTTATATATAAGAAATAAAGCATGTGTTACTTGGATATTCATCAAAGACACTGAAGGGGATTTTGTTTAAAGCAACATGATTTTAAGAGATTGGGAAAGTTTGCATAGTTTCCCAGGACTTCCCTATCCAGGTTCAATAAAATAGATGACTTCAGCAGCAGAAAAATATTGTCCCAGAGTTTTGGAAGCTGAAATAGAAAATCTAGGTTTGATTGGTCTTCATTCCTTCTGATGAGAGGAGGTTCTGTAGCCAGCCTTCCTCATAGCTTCTGATGGCCTTGTAGGTGACTTTCTCTTAGTGTTTCTTATTAAGTCCTTCTATTCATACATATGCCCCAAATTCCCTTCTTTTGATAATTCTAGCCATGCCAGATTAAGACCTCAGTTTAATCTGATTACATCATATTGGTTATATGACCTTATTTGAACCTGATTAAATCTAGAAAGGTCCAAATAAGGTAATTAACTGGACATCTGGGTGCAGGAGCCTAACAGATTCCATTTTCCTCACACGGAGGTTACTTCCTATTTATTTGCCAGCATCAAGGACACATGGCTGCTCACCAAATATCCTTGTTGAATAAATAGTAGATAATATTTAAAATATGATGGACATGAATAAACAATATTAATAATTATAAAGGGAATAAATGTAATGCTTAAAATTCAAGAGTTGATTGTCAGCAAAATCTGGTGGATTAAGACAATTATAAGTGACTTTATGTCTCATCTGTGAAATTTTCTGTATTTTTGAAATTTATTCTCAGGAATTTTTATTTAACAGTTTTGATATAGTTTAAACAAGTAATCCACCTATTTTAAGTGACAATTTAGTGAGTTTTGTTTTATTTACAGAATGCACAAACATTACCCCAATCATTTTTTAAAATATTTGCATCATCTCAAATAGAAACCCTGTGCCCTTTCCCACCCCATGCCAAGGAAAAGACTAATCTGCTCTTTATCTTAATGGTCTCCTTATGTTGCTTATAAAGTCATGATGTGGGCATATTTGGCTGCTTTCACTTAGTGCAATATCAGGGAAGTCCACATATGTTGCAGTGTGTATTATTGCTTTATACTTTTAAATGACAAATATCCTTTGACCCTGATGCTTTGTTTGGCATTCAACATTTGATGGGTATTAGAGTTGTTTACCTGCTTTCCCCCATAGAAATGCTGGCAGAACAGTCATGTGAAAGGCTTTCCATACACTTAAATTTTCAATTTTCTAGAATATTATATCTAGAAGTAGAACTTCTGAGTTATGTGATAATTCCATTTTTGACATTTTGAGAAACTGTCAATTGGTTTACTGAAGTGTTAGCACCACTTTATATCCCCACCCAAGGGCAGGAGGGCTGCAGTTCATACACCTCCTCTCCAAACTCTTATTGCATGACTTTTGATAAGACTGTTTCAATGGGTGTAAAATAATATCTCAATGTGGTTTCAATTTGCATTTCACTTGTGGTCTATGGTGGTGTTGAGAACATTTTCATTTGCTTTCTTGCTATTCACATATCTTCTTTGGAGAAATATTAAAATCCTATCTGAAGTGGACTACTAAATTTCTTATTATTGAGTTATAAGAGTTCTTTGTATATTCTGAATAAAAAATTCCTTAGATATTTGATTTGCAAGTAATTTTCCCAGTCTGAGGAACTTCTTTTTCTTTCTCTTTATTTGTTCCTTTTTTCCCTCCCCCTCCCTCTTTTCCCCTTTTCTTTTTCTTTCTTTTTTCCATGTCCTTTGAAGTACAACAGCTTTTATTTTTCATGAAATTCCAAGATTTGTGTTCAGTCAGAAAATAATACATATATTTGAGAAAATAGCTATTTAGAAAAGGTAAACACAATTAAAAGTATATTTATCACATTCTCTGCTTAGGCTCACAGAGATGAAGGAGGTGAACACAACACATATCTAGAAAGGAGTTTGTTATAAACTATTCACATCCAAGTGTGCATTCTGTCTCATTGCAGTGTGTGGCACTACTATTTACATGCACACATCCTGACTGATTTAACTGGGTTAAACCTCCTATTAACTATTGAAAGAATTATAAAATATCTGTCTTCTCGATAGGCATGGTGGAAAATGCCTGTGATCCCAGCAACTCAGGAGCCAAGGCAGGAGGATCATGAGTTCAAGGCCAGCCTCAACAACTTGGTGAGAACCTGTCTGAAAAGAAAAATTAAAAAGGACCAAGGATGTAGCTCTGTGGTAAAGGGCCCCTGGGTTTAATCCCTGGTACCCTCCCCTGCAAATAAAAGTCAGCCTTCTTAAGATGTTCATAGGAGTAGCATTAATGATGACCATTTGGGACTCCGTCAAGCTTGCAGGCAGATGCTTTGTTATAATTGAGGTCCACTAGAGCTTTCGTTCAAGTCTTTCCCTTGATCACACCAGGAACCTTTTCAGTATTAATTAGGTTGTCTTTTGTTAAAAGGTTTGTATGAATTAAGTTAAAGAAACACATTGCTCCCATCAAGACACTTAAACAAATTCTCTGAAGGTGTTTAGTTATTGCTGCTCCAGATAGTTTGCAATTTCATTCTAAAATAAGAAAACACCTACCTCATATGAATACCTGAGCAAAAGCTGTTTATTTCAAATCCAATTTATGAAGACCTCAAAGGAGACAATGTTGTTTCTTTTGTTATTTTTGTTGTAATGAGAAACAAACTAATGTTTCAACTATTTCAAAAGAGAATATATATATATATATATATATATATATATATATATATATATATATATATATATATATATACATATGTGTGTGTGTGTGTGTGTGTGTGTGTATCTTGAAGTAATAAGCTTCAAGAATTTCAACCTTGGAAATAATGGAAAGTAGGTGTTTAAAAAACTCATTTTGAAAATTAGTCTTTAAAAAGATGTTTTTCCTTAGAAGTATCATCATGAGTCATCAGGAAATAAACAATATTGCAGCCCATCTTTTCTTGGAAAATAGAGAATTAAGCCCATTTTAACTTTTTGAAGGGTCAGAGAAAACCAACAGTGAGAAGAAAAAAATTGACTACCTGGATATGGTTTATCTAGAAAGGATACTGCATTCTACGAATGAAAAATCAGACTCAAATTCCACTAGGAAGCTGTTAAAATGAGCCCATCAATAATTTATACACTAAGATGTTCAATGAAATATTTCATTTTAACAAAGAATGTTTGTTGTTGCATGTTTAATAAGGAACAAGTGCATTTGGATACATTACAAAGTGCTACTCTTCATTGTCCTGCTTTTCCCTCTTCAAACACTTATTAATAAATTATTGTACTCAGTTAAACTGAACACCAGTTTAAAAAGTTTCAATTATCAGAATAATTATTTGGGGATAATCCTTGGATATTTGCTAATCTGGAGATTCAATATTTGTACAGAGAGGCAAAGTGGTATTGATCTAGGATGTGTCTTAATCATTTAGATTTTCCTATGAATTACCAGAGATTTTCCACTGCCAGTCATGGGTGGCTATTTAAAGAACAAATTCCATATCAAGAATCAATCCTGATCTTCTGAACACATTCAAAGAATCAGTAAGTCACCATATGCATGGTTAGCACATGCTGCTGTCACTTGCTGGGGAATTACACATGTATCACATTGGCCACTGTGTATGTACTCACACAAAATCCTGGGTGAACAGCTGCCAAGCACTGCTATTGACCTCATTTAGCAGAGGAGAAATTCACCATGAGGAGGATCATGGCTTTCTCAAGAGGCAGAACCAGCAGATAAGTCATAGCTCTTGCTTTCTGTATTTATAGAGTATAGCTACTAATACCCAGGACATACTTCCACCTCATTAAAACATTGAGTGTCTTCCAAAGTCTATAGTTCCTTTTCCATAACCCAAGGGACAGAGTTCGATTTTCATTAATAATGTCCCACTTATTCATTTTTATTCATATTATTTAACTGACAAATCTAATTGTATATACATGTGTGGGGTACAATGTGTATTTTGAATATGTAGAACGATGATGTAGTTGTGTCAATAATCAACCATCTTACTATTTCTGTAGTCAGATGTGTGAATGAGAATCACTGCTTGCCTACAATCAATTCAAGTTATGCTTTATTGTCATGTTAAATTTGATTACAATTTTGCCAAACATTAAATTCTGGTGTTTGCAAATTTTTCTACCTGAGGATTACAAGGGATCTGGGGCCTACCTTTCAAGTCAGAGCAGATGCCAACTTATCATTGCCTTGAGGTAGTTTAGAAGCACAAGCCACATTGATCCTTTCTGAGTGCCCAGCTAGACTGTCATGGAAGTCACAGCTCTAGCTGAAGAACTCTTGCCACAAACCCAGGTTCCAGTTTCTACAGCTCCTTGGTGGAGAGAGATGGCCTTGGTCCATTGCACTAGGTTTTTAACTCTCTGCAGCAACATGAACTCAGTGTAAGACCTTATCATCAATTTATTTTAAGTAAAGGCTTCAAGTCTTATTTTTCTATAAAAGTTTGCTTAGAAGTGAAGAAATCTGCTTACATTTTTCTACATAAAGAACTGACCTCATAAATCTAACGGGCATACGCAAAGTAAAAACAAATGGCAGGAGAGCACACTGAATTGTCAGCAGGGTATAGTGAATGAGTATTTGTTATTTCCCCTTTCCATGTACATATTTCTCCCCCAATTTCCTAAATACATTTCCCCAGTTTATTCAGCAAACATTTTGTTAAGAAGAACATTGATTCTGTGTTACTTCTTGCCTGAGAGTTGAATGAATGGATGAGTGAATACTGAATGTTTGTGATAAAACAAAAAGTATCTAATTTTATAATGCCCACAGCCTAACAGAAACCCAATAATGTTTTTTATCATGAAAGCATCTGAGAGAAAAGAAAATAGTATTTTAACATTGATATACTAAAATCTCACCAAATCACTTGAATTAGAAAGAAGGAAAGACAAATATGAATTAAATTTAAGTGTATAAATTTTTAAAGTTTATAAATACATATATAGCTTTATAATCTGCAGGCATCTCTAATAATTCTACCAGGGAAATTGTGTAAAGAGTTAAACATTTCATGTAAAACTTGTAAAAGTTTCAGTATTTTCAAAGAACATAAAAGTTATTACACAAAAAAGTTGATTACAATTTCCTTTTGGTTATTTGTTTATCTAATTTATTATTAATTTTCTTTAGAAACTCCCTTTTGTAAAATTATGCAATGATATTCTTTATCATATGAAGCATGGAAGATGACAGTTTTTAAAAAATAGATTTTCAAATTAATATGAAATCCAGCATTTATCATCTGCCTAACAATTGATAAGTGATCAATACTCATTAAAGAAAGAATGGATGTTCCTTGAATTAACAATGGAATTACATCCAGATAAACCTATCATAAATTGAAATATTTAAGTAAAAATGCATTTGGTGCTCCTAACCTACCAAACACCATAGCTCAGCCAAGGTCACCCTCCTGACCTTGGGAATGATTGGGAGCTGCAGCTCACTGCCACTATCCAGCACCTCAAGAGAGAGCACCTCACTGCACACAGCCTGCCCAGGACAAGAGAAAAATTCAAAATTCAAAATTCAAGGTATCATTTCTACTGAGCACATACCACTTGGCTCCATCCTAAAGTTGAAAACTCCCTAAGTCAAACCATCCCAAGTCAGGGACTGTCTGTGTACAGTGCTGACAGCTATAGCTTGTGTCTAGGGCATATATCACATAGCTACAGAATCCTCTAGTTGGCTGAAATGACATCTTGAATAAGATATATAAAATAACACAAATGAAGTCCTCTGTTCATAGTTTCAAAATACCTGATGGGTCCATCAAAATTCCATTTTGATCTCAAACAACAGCAGAAACATTGTGCTGTGACTGATCATTTTCCTATGGAAGCTTATTCATTCCTCTAACAAATGTCAGATATTTTGCTTTGTCATGAGCAGCTTTAGGTTCTGTTCTAATATCATGCTGGATTATCTCATTGGATCTGGAGTGTAAACCTATGAGAAGCACTGTTAAAAACCCTCCCTTAATGTAAAGGAGACTGAGATGCAGAAAGTTTAAATCACTTGCCCAAATGATGCAGTGAATAAATTGTGAAGCTGGAATTAGATTCTAAATAGCCTGATTTTCCAAGGAAGTTACCTACTTAATTTGTAAATGAGCTGAGAAAAGTTGAAAAGACAGAAAATTAAAGTAAGTTTACTAGAGTCACATAAGAGACTGTCCAGGATGCCACCTACAAACTCACAGATATCTAGCCTTCTTATTTCCAAAAATGAGCAGGCCTCGGGACAGACACAATACTACAAAAACAAATATACATAGCAGAATGATAATTTACTAATTTTAGAGTAATATGTATCTATCTACACACACACACACACACACACACACACACACACAACTTTCAATCAATGAATACACTCGGGTTGGTGTGTTAAGCTTATGTTCTGTTTGTTATCATATAAAGTCAAGCCCCATGCAAAATCATATAATAATCAGAAGATATCTGATGAATGTGCCATGAAAATTCTTCCTGAATAAACTAGAATTACTCAAAGTCCATTTGTTGAGTCCTTTCCCACATTACATGGGAATTGTGATATTGCACACAAATATGCAGCCACCAAGGGGAGCTTGCTGAACAAAGGGTGCTTTAGCATCAGATGGGATTCCATTCAGTAAAGCAGGGACTGACCTCCAGCAATATGGAAAGATGGGCACAGCAATGAATAGGACATACTAAGTCTGGTAAAGATACACCTGATGTCTACAAGAGCAGAACCTGATGAAAACCTGCCCTGGTGGGGGTTGTCCTACTTATTTAAAAAGGGCTTGTGTAAAAGACTCTCGGCACCAAATGCTTTGCAAACATCTGCTTATAAATTACTGCAACAACCCACTTAATGAAGTAGGTTTTAACACATCCCCATCTTCCAGTAGGGGAAAAAAAGGCAAAGTTTTGTGAGTCAGTCAGTAGTGAAGCCAGGAAATCATCATCTATTCTATATTTCAAAAGGAATGGTAAATCTTATGTCCCCTTCCCCACCCTGAGCCACCCCACCACACATTGGCATCAGCATCATCACCACCGCTGTTATCACCATCACTACCTTCATATGAAAGTACTGTCTTTGGACTCATATTACCTCTCTCCTGGACAGAACTTGGAATCTGTCCACATTTCTTATGAAAATGCTTTTAGTACTCTTTCATGTTTGTTGACATTTACTTTATTACATAAAATATACCAGGGACCTAATCTGAAATGACTGAGCATTTGTTCTGCCCTGAACAAAACCATGTTGATTTTGTATGTAAGGCAGGCACTATTAGTCATAAACAAGTTTTTTTTGTTTGTTTGTTTTTGGTCAACTAACTTTGTTCTAAGTAGCCACATACTCAGGAGAAAGGCGGATATCCCCAAACTTTCTTGCAGCAAGGGATAGATCTGTGACTGGATTGTCATCTGTAAGTGTAAGTGGGACTCTTCTGCATGGGGCTTCAGAGACAGACAATATAACTAAAAATTAAGGGATATGCTAGGCTTATGCTTGCAATGTACCATTTGCCCTTCTCCTTCTTCCTGCTTGGGGTGCCAACATGGAGGCAGGAGCCTCAGCAGCCATGCTGGCACTATGCATGAAAGTCATAGTGCTGAGGAAAGCACAAAAAAACTAGAAAACCTGGATCTATGCCAGAATCCTGATGCTACCATTTCAGTTGTGGATTTCTTCTTCAACCCACCTATGATTTAAACAAAACAAATGCCCATTTGGTTAATCCACTGTTGTAGATTTTATGTCTCATGCACCTGAAAATAATCACAGATGATAAACAGACCAAGTTTCAAAGAGAAAGTATTGATGCTGTTTCTTCACTCTTGGTGAACATCTTACTATTACTGTCTAGCTTTTATAGTAAATACTATTACTGAAAAAATCTTATTGAATAAAGCATGAGGTACATATTTTAAGCAATTGCATGCAAAGACAAAAAGATTACTCTGAAATTGCTTTCCCTGTTTTTTGTTCTACTATTCTTTCTTCTTCCGGTTATTTTCTCACTTGCTAAGAGAAATAAATGATGCCTTTTGAATTCAGGTAGTTTTTCTATTGATCAGTCATTTGGAACAATGGTGGCTCTAAAAATAAAAATTGAGGTGGTAGAGATTAGTACTATTAAATATCCATGGACTAAATTGCAAATTGTGCAGCCCAAATCTCAGATACAACCTGACTTACATGCAAACGACTTGAACTGGAAGTTAAGTTCATTCTTTATGAAAGGAATGTGAGGTTTCTAAAGGCAGCTCATTCAAGAAATGTCTCAATTTTCTGAAATCCCACTCATTAATTCTCAAGCATCTTTGGCTCAAAACCAGCTGTTTCTATAAATCCAATCATCATTTGCAAATGGCTTTGCTGCACTGATCAAGCCAAGAACCGAAAATCCAATAGTCTCGATTATTGAGGAAGAGGATTCGTATAATTTCACTTTTGAGAAACAGAAACCCTAGAGGGAAAAAATATAGACGAGGAGGTCTGTGAACTACCTCCAAAAGAGAAATACAGTTTAGATTGCTCTGCTGCCGTAACAAGCCGCAGAGTTTATTGTTTTGTTTGCAGTCTGAGGTCTACGGAAAATAAATATCTGCAGCTGAGGGCATCTAGAGATAATGAACATCCAGAAGTGTGACTATACCCCAAGGTATTTCAGGAGTCATCTGATGACAGGAAAGAGAGGAGATAAAGTAGCAGAGGAGAAATTCTAGCAGTTGTGAAACAAAGGGGAGCATGCGAGGGAAGGCAGGGGACTGGGGAAGGGGATATTCCGCCCAGCCAGCAGCCACATCCCCTAAGGCTCATTAAAGAACATGATCCACTTAACTTCTGCAGTATGACCTTTGGCTTCCAGAGTGCTCACCAACCTGAGCAGCAGGTGCCACTCCACAGCCCTGAGCCATATCCTCTTCTGCTCTCTGCCATCAGCCACATCCTCCTGCAGGAAGCACAGTGAGTCCACCCCAATCAGGAAGCACTGGGCAATGTCCATTCTAAGAAAGGGCCTCGAGTGAAGGGGAGAAAGAACTTGGCCCCAGAAAACTGCAACTCACTGACTTAGCTTCTCCTCTCTTTTTAGAAATGATGAAAATTCTTTTTGGTTATTTTATTTATTTGCTTATTTTTTACCCTAGAAAGCAGAATTTTAATGTCACTGAAGCTGAGACTTTGGCAATGCTACATGGAGAATTCTCTGATGAAGCAAGGGGATCTGCAGTTGCCCTCGTTTATTCACATACGAATGTGCAGATATCACAGGGTCGGCTCCACACCTCCTAGGCCAGGCCTGTACCGAGATATGCACTGGACATGGGTGTCATCCTCAAGGAGTGAAAGTCTAGTCAAAGGGAAAAACACACTCGGATTTACAGGGACATGTGAAAAGTAGTAGAAGACTTAAGTGGTCAAAAGGAAAAAGGAGAAAACAGAATGAGAACATTTCTAACTGAATATAAAGGAAAACAATGAAAATGGTGAGCCATTTGCCCTGGTGACTATATGGAACTGAATTCTGATGACACAGGGCAAGATGGAAGAGAGTAAGCTGTGGCATGTCAACTGGACAGCACATTGCTTCATGAAGAAAGGCAAGTGTTTGTCTAGAGAAAGTGTCTCTTACCTCCCACTACCCAGTCACACAGCACTGCTGTTAGAAAGTGTGAATGTCGACTCTCTCCTGGACTCCATATTTTTCTGACAACTTGACTAATGTGATCTTTTTTAAAAATATTTTTTTAGTTGTAGATGGACACAATACCTTTATTTTATTTGTTTTATTTTTATGTGGTGCCAGGGATTGAACCCAGTGTCTCACACATGCTGGTCAAGCTCTCTACTACTGAGCCACAACCCAACTCATGTTTTCTTAATATCTATTTACATTTTAATTCTAAACTATACAAAACCCAAAAAATCATTTGAAACAAATAGTAGAAATAAAATTAAACTGAAAATAAAGCAATGTGATTAAACTCTCCCTAGGTCTTTGCTGGCTGCCTGAGCTCAGTCATCAATGTTAAAAAATGGAGATTAAAGAGATTAAAAAGGGATTGATATTTACCAAAACCAAAAAAATAGTAAGTAAGCAGGGGGTAGATATGTTAATTAGCTTGACTTGATCCTTCTACAAAGTGTGTATATATAAAAACTCCACATTACACTTCATAAATATAAATAATAATTATTTTTAGTTAAATTTAAAAAAAAAACACCTACAGAACCAAACTAAGAGATTTCCCTTGAAATGATACAGAATAAAGTAGAAGAAAAGAAATTTCCCATCATTGAAAGCTACTTAATCATATACATGACTTTTTCAAAAATGCAGCTTACATTTATCAAAGATACAAGTGACCTATTCAGGAAAATCAGCCTACAGAGACAGACAGCTTTGGATCCCAGTTCCAGGCCTATTGTGAAATAAGGAAAAATTCTATCCCCGAACTATTCTTTCCTATAAGAGACAATTATCTTCTCCTTCCCTATCTCTCTCTCTCCCTCTCTCTCCCTCTCTCTCTCTCTCTCTCTCTCTCTCTCTCTCTCTCTCTCTCTCTCTCTCTCACACACACACACACACACACATATGCATGAGAATATATACTTATAAAGAGAGTGAAAGACAGCAAGCAAATATACACCTGTATTGACTATTCTACCTATATGCATACATAATTGTACATACATATAGAGAAAGAGAGAAAGAGAGAAAGAGAGAAAGAGAGAGAGAGAGAGAGAGAGAGAGAGAGAGAAAAGCAGACAGAGATAGACACATAGAAATACATGAAAATATGCAGTTATATCTCTACCTAGTTACAGAGAGAGAAAGAGAAGATTAGAGACTGCTAGTATGCTAGTGTTACAGCAGGCAGGCAATGCAGTATTACAATCATAAAAAATAAAACTTGATAAAAGTTTGGTACCAAATCATAGTATATGAGGCATTTCTTAAAGTAGGTCTTTCTGGGGGCGGGGGGAAGGTAGAGCAAACCCTAGTATGGTATCAGAGAGAGGAAAAAAAAGACAATAAAATGTAGAGCTAGGAGAAGGACAAAAATACCAATTAAATCCTAGATTTATAAAGATTCAAATTTAAGTGCTAATCAATATACATGCCTATATGAGAAACATACGAAAACTCATTTTGATTTCAGAAGATTTTAGGACTATTTTTTATATATTTTTCTTATTGAGCACTTGTTTAGAAATCTTAAGTGATGCATTATAACTTTTCAAGTAAAAAGAGAAAAATCCACGTAACCAGCTGCTGTCTCATCCAGCAGGATGTTTGTGTTTTTGTGGGGAGAGGTGTTCCCCCCTCCCCCGCCTTTGAGATTTTACTGATCCCTTTTTTCTTTGGTAACACAAAACAACATTTAGTCAACTGTTTGGGTATTCTGGCAAAAGAGCATAAGAGACTTCTGCTTCCAGTCGAGACTCAATTATCCATATGCAGATAGTTGTGATGTATTTTTTATCCCAGTCTGCCATTATCCTTCTGCCAAGCAGAATTTTAGGCCAATTTCCTCCACTGCCGGGACATGCTTAGGAAATCCACATGTTCCAGCATGTGCCCTGACAAGCCATAATTAGGTGAGTGCTGAAAGAAAACAGTCCAACTAGACACAGTGCATCCCCAAACATGGATCCATTAGAGCCAGGGATGTTGGCTTCTGGGCAAGCATCCATGGGGCATGAATAAATGAAAAATTCATCCTATCTATAGTCTATATTACAACCTATGCAAAAATAAATGAGTAAATAAAGCACCAGTCCTTATATCTGCCTTCCCACGCCAGGTCTTCATGGACCAGAAAGACAGTTAACATGCATTTGTGTTCCAATGAATGTCTCTGTCCATGGTGCTGAGGATCTGATTTGCCATTCTTGTCTTCTCTTACCCTCTGAACAAGGAGAACATGCTGCTCCTGATATCTGCTCATCTTCTCCTCTTTCTCCTGGGGAGCAAACGCAAAGAAGATGCATCCTATCATGGTGATGGGTTTATAGCTCCCAGGAAACCTGTAGTTGGTCAGCCTGTCCATTTAAGTGACTCTAAGTGGAGAGAAGTTAGCAACTGTCTTCACTGGAGACTATGCACAGAACTCTAATTACAGAAACATTCATTTTCTGACTGCTTTTTTGGGTATTTACCATGTCCAGGTACTTGGCTAAGCACCAGTAAAAGGAATAGCTTCATAACATTGACAATAACACTGTAAAGTAAGAACTGTAAATATCCTTATTTTACAAACAAGGAAACAGAACCCAAACACCAAGCCCCTTTGCCCAAGGACATGGCAAGAAGTTGGCAGAGGAACCCTGGCATTCCCATCACTAGCACCCAGGTCCCTCCTCTCTTTCGTCGTTTACCTCCTTTCCCCTTTTCAGAGCCACAGACTCCTTACACCAAACTACTCCAAGGCAGGATTAAGATGGGCCAGAGTTAAACACAGAGGCTCAGATCCTCAAAGGTGGGTTAGGCCTGGGGCCCTCATGAGGCAGAGCAAGAGAAGCTGGCAACTTGGCTGCTGGAAGATGTGATGAAGGCCAGAACCTAAAGGCCATCGGGTCCTCTGTGCATATTTCTGGTGTTGGCTTACTGAACGTTGCTGTTTAATTCTGTTGTCTTTTCTAATTTATTTAATCAAAAAAGGTCATTTCAAATTCAATGTCTGCTTAGTGGTGACATTCTGATTTTTATCAGAATTTCCAACCGGATGGACTAATGCTGGAAAAGGTCAATGGCAGTGAGTCATGCTCTGGCCGTGTGGTGAACAACTGTCCCTGGCTCTCAGGCACTTTTGCTACTTTGCTGATGACTCCCACTGTTTGCTCCGATTGATACTCAGGTGCATCAGACAGAACTCCTTAAGTTAGGCCGGAAGACTCAAAGGCACACACCACAGCCCATCTTCCTCTCACTGCAATTAAATTAAATTCACTGGGAAGGCAGGCAATGCATTTTAGGTAAGAGAGACCATGTGCAGTGTATTCATTTTAAAACTGTGCTTTAGTGTTTCCAGGCATATGTAACTAAAAATCAGAGACAGGTTTTCTGCTTCCATGGAGATTTGTCCTGCAGGGCATGTCTTGTTTGGGTTATTCTTGGGGTACTGAAAACAATCCTCCTTTGGGTAATGAGTGCTGTGCCTCCCTGAATCCATGCACTTGGGTGGGTCTCACATGGCCCTGGCAGCTGAATGGGGGAGGTAGGGCACAGCTCGTGACCCAGACCTAGCCGGTCAGCATTTTTCATCCCAGTAGTCAAACTGACTGGTTGCAAAGATAGATATGTGACCCAAGTGGGGCAAATGAGACTATTTTAGAAATTTGATGGGACTTTTAGAAAAATGGTTATTTGATAGGATGGTTCAATGTAATCCTGGTGCAGCTAGTAGTCACCACATGAAAAAAGACCGCCTAAGAAGAAGGTGCATGCATGTTCACACACACACACACACACACACACACACACACACACACACAACACCCCAAAGAGAAAAGGGAAAATTCCTATTATGCTATTCAATTCTGCAAAATTCATCTGAAGTTGTGTCTGCCCCAGGCCTCATAAATGGTGAGAGAGTGAAGGGATAGTGGGTTTTTCTTTTCTTTTCTTTTCTTTTTTTTTTTTACTTCCTAGGCAAGGTAAAAGAGGAATTCTGCTCATTTGCAAGCAGAAGAATTGTAATTAACAACTCCAAAAAATAATTGTAACTTCTGTCCTTTGTAAAAGTATCTCTAAAATGAAGACTTCTCTCCTGCCATAATAAATAGAGGTGACATAAGCTTTTCTTACCAGGTTAGGATCTTACCAGGTTAAGATTCTGCTGCTTCTAAAAGATATTAATTCTCAGTCTTATGAACAGGAGGAGGAGGAAGACATTGGCTCTTACCTTTGTGGGTTCTGGAGCAGCCCTGGAAATAAGAGGCTTTGATATAAAAACCAAACATCTGTTTATTTTCAGTCATGTTCCACTTTTTATAAAAATCAAAGGGAGTGAAAAAGGTTTACTCATATACATAATTGATAAGCGGTTTTCCTGCTGGGCAGAGACAGAGGGAGTTTGTTGAGAGCTCTGGAAGGCCTGTCTGCCAGCCCAGAGAACCCTGCTTACAGGGAGCCTGACTTAGAAAACACACCAGCCAGTCACCTGGGGGCATAGATGTGGATCTGCAATTGACATTCTCTGGTCAAGCAAGCCAATGATTGAAAGTGAATGGTCAGGAAAGAAAGAAAAAGACAGCTCTGACCTCTGGCCTGGGTGTTTGATCACATGAAATTTACAAAAATGGAACTCTCTAGAGACTTGATGGCCCCAGGAAATGTTTTCATTCTCCTTTTTCTTGTTTTGTTTGTTTGTTTGTTTTGGTTTGGTTTTTGTTTGTTTGTTTTAGCAGCAGCAGTATCTTAAAGTACCATAAATTAAAAATACCATCATGACATACCCTATTGAAAAAACCCCAAACACTTTCCCATTATGTTTAGGATGAAGTAAAAATCCCTGGCCTGGGCTCTGCCTCAGGCCCACCACCTCCATCTCTGCAGGCAGCAGCTCCTTAATTCTCTGCCTTTCTGCCCTTTCTACCACCATGATCCTCCAGCCATAGGCTTTTTTATCTGTTGCCGCCTCAATCTGTAATTGTCCTTAACCACTTTTCACCTGGGCAATTCCAACTCTGCCCACAAATCTATGCTCACATTGAATTTACTTAGCAATCTTCTTTGACATTTTAAATTAACTTAGACTTCTTTCACTTTTTCATGGAACAGTCTAGATTTTCTTTCACAACATTTTCTATCATCTTTAATTATAAATTTAATGCATTTTAAAAAATATTTATTTTTCCACTAGTCTTTACACTGCAAGGGCAGGGACTGTTTGTATCATGTCTTTTACTTTATGTCATTCATTACTCAAGATGAATGATTAGCCAACAAATTTTGGATTAAAGCCCAGCTCTTCAACTTCCCCAGTTTTAGGACCTCTGCGAGTTTAGTTTCCATATTTATCAAATGAGAACCATCCCAAAACCTTCCAAAGACTTTGTAAAATAAAACAAAGTGGCTGGCTCTTCCAGGGTACAGATTAAAAGTATTTCACACAACTCTGTACTGTGAGCACCCATAATGATTTCTGATCTAAAACAAGCAGTCAATCAATGGCAGTTGGCTAAATGGACATGTCACTGTGTGGTCAGTAAGATCCATCACGGTGCCTGACATTTGCTTAATGAACGCAGGGGGAACACTGACCAAGCCTCAGCAGCCAGGGGAGCTGGGGAACTTAAGAAGGACATGGGAAATGGGAACCTGTATCCAAGGCAGCAGCATTGCCAGCATGCTTCCCGAAATGTAAGAATTGGAGGCACGGCTCCCGGACGTAGATAGAGGACGCTCAAAGCAACCTCTGGACCCTCTCCTTATTATATAGATATGTAGGTATATACAAAGCAATATGGATTTCAGAGTATCCAAAAGTACATCTTTCTGGAGAAAATATGTGAGTCCAAATTATCTGAAAGCACCTTTATATCTCACAAAGCCATAGCAAGATCTATAATTTGAAGTTCATCTTCCCAAATCCATTCAAAGTCTTGAAAGTTCCAAATTTTCTAGTCTTTAAATTATATATATATATATACACATATATACACATGTGTACTGTAATGTATACACGTGCATAGTTTGTGTGCATGTAAGCACACATACATAAATACATCCTTTATTATTCTCTCTCTCTCTCTCTCTTCTCTCTCTCTCTCTCTCTCTCTCTCTCTCTCTCTCTCTCTCTCTCTCTCCTTTCCCTCGACCCTCTAGAGAGGCTTCCCATAGAGAAACTAGTAACTAGCTTAGCAGAAAAAAATAAAAACATTGTCATGTAAGCCCAAGAAACAAGTACATCTTAGGTTTGGGGTGAATAAGAAAGTGAATTATAAATGAAAGAAGAAAAAATCCTGTGGTTGAAAATTGTTAGGAACCTGGCTTTTTTTTCTGAATAAGCTTCTGTTTCTATGTTTTTCAAAAGCCATTATTCTAGAATCCGTCAGATTTTAGTTAATAAACTTAAACTGGACCCTTTGTAGAGTGCAAGGTAAAGTGGAAATGAAAGAAAGTGAGTTGTGGAGAAGCAGGTATTTTCTAAGACCAGACTTCTGAACCTAACATTGCAGCTCTGACGCTTAAAATAAGTGAGAACTTAGCAACGTATTTAAGGGAGCCTGACCTCAGATCTCCTGTCTGTAAATGGGACTCTATCAGTGTCCTGGAATAAGAGCAAAGTGAGAGACTTCACCCAGCAACTTCTAACCATGCAGAGCAGCCCATCTGTGTGCTGTTGCCATCACAGATGCAGTGATATTTGTGATTATCATTATGAACTCTTTCTTCTAACCTGATTGTCTTACAGTATTAATTTAGTGTTTTTAAATGAGCAATGATATAAAAGTAGATTAAGTCTTTTGTCATCTAGGACACGGCTGCTCAGGTATGCCAAAGATTAAAAAAAAACTGATAATTAATTATCTCAGAAAATAATATAGCAAATTGACCAGACTCCTCCAAGGGACCAGTTTTCTTTATCAAGATATAATGTCTCTAAATTATGTGGACACTGGAGAATTCCCATTAATTTCCCATTACTTCCTAATTTTGCCTTTAGAGTCATACAAGCCCTGAATTTGATTCCTGGTTGCACTACTCTATAGCTGTGTAACCATGTGCAACTTTATTAACTTCTCTGAGCTTCAAGACCCTCAACAGCAGACACAGTTTTGAGTGAATGCAGGTCATATGGAAGAAGTCAGGAGTGCCATTAGGGAAGAGAAGAGGTAGTACAGGGAAGGAAAGGCAGCAGCAAAGGCTGCCACTAAACTGCTAAAAATGGGCTACTTCTGAGGGCCATGGAGGAGAAATAGCAGCAGATGCAAAACGTGCACTGGGACCAACGTCCTCAAGAATGTTCACACACCAACACATGACAGTCAGTGGGCAGGAGTGACTCTCTGGGCATAAAAATCCCAGCCACATCTGGTCTGCTGCCTGCTCTCATGAGCAGCAAGACATTCCACAGTTGAGTTTGGGGGTGGGGAGACGGGGAAGAACTCTCAGCAGAGAGGCTACTGGGAAGACGCAGCAACCCAAGAGATCCAGTGTGGGACGGAGAGCGTGTGCTCCTAGAGGAAGCACCCAGAGGCCTTGGGGAGCAGCCAAGGTGTGGTGCAAAACAAGCACCTAGCATCCTGGGTTGGTGATGGGCGGCCATCAGGAAGGCAGTTTCTCTTCCATGGCAAAGGGGGGAATGTTTGAAAGGAAGCCAACCCTATTTCTCTTGTTCATGCCCAGTGTGAAATAATTCTCCCTCGGGAAACTTGCCCACAGGAAGCCTAAACCTGTTCTAAATGCCACTACCCACCCTGCCAACACATCACCAAACAGTTAACAGCTCACACCTTTCCTGAACAGACCATGGCTCCTCTCAGTTTTCAGTTCATCTACACATCCAAACATGATGTTTCAGTCTCTGCATTGGAGATCTAAGCTCCAATTCCATTAAAGTCAACACTAAGGGTATTTATGAGAACCTACTGTGTGCATGACAACAGGCCAGCTATTAGAGATGGGAGGAGAAAGAGTCACACTGCCTTGTTATTGAAAGAGCATTTTAAATGATATCTGTCAGAAAAACTGCCTTTTAGTAAACACCATCAGAACAGCTTAGCCATGTAATACAGAATAATAATATTGAAAAATTCAAGAAGCCAAACTGTTGTTTAGTGCATGCTCAGCAAAGCTTTACCAAGCACAAATTAAATATATTCTGTTATCAAAGTTCATCTACTCAACATAATAAAGACCACATGAGCAAAAACAATTTTTAAGGTGCTTGTGTATTTGTTCTTATCAGATTAAAAAATAATCATAAAACATAAAATTGGAATTAAATTCTCAGTGGACATCTGTAAAGAACTTTGTTCATTTTTTGATTTCTCAGAAATAATTCCAATTTTATTTCTGATATTAGTTAAAAGTGGAAAAAACAACTTAGCTAAAAACAAAACATATACATTATTTTTTCAGTGACTTCTTTGAACTAAGGGTTTCAATCATCTCCAGTGTTTTAAAAAAAAAAAAAGGAGCATACCACTGAAAACATCACTGAACTTGTAGCAAGGGTCAGAAATAAAAAAAAAATCTCCCTTAATAATTCTCTTGGGAAATTGGAAAAGTCAAAACAATGAGAAGCTCGGAAAAGTGTGCCCACATTCAGGCACAGCACTCATTTTCAAATAACGTCCTTTACTCTTCTCCCAAGATTCCAGGCACTGTGCTCTTCTTGGTGGAAGCTGAGGGGGCGAACACTTAAAACCCAGGTTCAGCTAGGCCGTTTCATCTTACAGCAAAACTACTTGAGAGAATAAAGTCTTTGGTCACCTCTTTATGTCTAAAATGTTCAACAGGCTTCATTTTTACCCAAACTGATTCATCTATTTTATAGTAACTACAGTTGCATTTTCTTGCTTGGCAAGGATTGACCCTCTGAGGGAACAGCCTGGAGCATGCAGGGAATAAAGTAGAAGAGGGTTTCTGTGCAAGGGACTTGGGCCAACTTTAAAAGCTCACCACTTTCCATACCAAGATAACCCCAAATGGCAAAGTCCTCAGCTGGTACAGATAAAGCCACGTTTCCAAACAAATCCTTACATTTACAAGTAAACCCATTTCCCAGTCTTCTCTCAAACTTCTCCCAACCTTACTCCAAGTCAGGGTTCATTAGAATAGCCATTGTTCTGTGTAATTACCACTCACTCACTTTGCAGAAGGCTTTTCCCAAGATCATTTTGGTGTGAAGGGTTGGTTGCAGGAGGCAGATCCCATGACGGAGGCAAGCAGGGTGAGGGTTGCACAGGGTAAGCTTCCTGGACCCTCTGTTTTGCTTAGTCAAACCATGCTCTCATCCTGAGACTGCAGGCCCTCCACAGACTTTTCTTTTTCACCCTGCTAAAGCCACATACATTCTGTTTAATTCTCTCATTTTTATTTCAGTTAATTAACAAAAATATCTAAGCATATTTAATCCTGTACTGATAAAATCTCATAATTTACAAAAGCTCTAAACAAAGAACTCTATGAGAACCCCCAGGACAAGCACTGAGCTAAGAGCATCCATGTATCCAATTATTTCCCAAAAATTCCTAAGAGGTAGTGAAGTCACTGGTATTCTTATTTTATGGGAATGGAGATGGAGAGGTTAAATAACTCTTAAGATTTCATGGTTAATAAGTCACTGGGCAAGCCAAGAGGTGTAGATGAAGATTTACACCTTTAATTGCAATATTTACATTCCATACATTAACCCACCATTCTAATGCAGACAAAAATTCTAAACATTATTCATCAATAGGATGTTTAGTAATCATGTGGGAGGGAGTCCTGGCAGGATACTTAGATGTCATTAAACCAAACATGTGCAAAGAAACAGGTAGAAAAATGACCAAGAAGCTGCCATGACTTCAGGTAAAAGTCACTACCTCCCCATCACTCCCTGCCCCAGCTCCCAATTACCTCATGCCCCACCTCCTATTACCCCTATGCCCCACCTCCACATTGCCTCATGTCCTACCTACTATTACCCCCATGTCCCATTTCCCATTACCCTTATACCCCACTTTTGCATTACCCTATTCCCCAACTCATATTGCCCTATCTCTCGCCTCCTACTACCCCATGCACCACCTCCACATTACCCCCATGCCTCATCTCCGGATTACCCCCATATGCCATCTCCCCATTATCCCCATGCCCCACATCCCCATTACTCCATGCAGAAACTTACCCCACTGAGTGGACATTATATGAATTAAAATAAACCAGGCCCTTTTGACCTCAGTCTCCCAAGGTCATCAAAAATCCAATTCTCCACACTGGAGATTTTGGAATTAGGTTTAAGAGACTGGTCTGGGCTCTGAACTTGAAAAGAAATTTGAATCAGTTGAAGTCAACCCCATTTTTTGCCCTATTTTGTTCAACTTTCCTATATTATTTTTGTTTTCATACAAATTAAAACCATATATGTGTGTATATATACATTTGTATATTTATATACATATATGTTTGATGTATAATGTGATGTTTTGACATGATGTATACATGGTGAATGGCTAAATCAAGCTTATTAACAGACTTACAACCTCATTTTTGTGATGAGGACTTACTTTTGTGGGAGAATACTTAAAATCTACTTTCTTGGTAATTTTCAAATACACAATGTATTTTTATTAACTATAGTAATCACCATGATGGACAACAGACCTGTTGAATCTATTCCTGCTAACTGAGAATATACCCTTTGACCAACTTCCCAGTTCTTCTGTCCCCAGGCTCTACCATTCCATCATGTTTCTATGAACTCGACTTTTTAAAATTCCACAGATGCAGATAGTAGTTTACTTTACTCAACATAATGTCCTCCAGGTTCATCTCATGTTATTTCAAATGACAGGGTTTCCTTTATTAAGACTGAACAGCATGTGTGTGTATATACATGCACCCCAAATCTTCTTTATGCATCCATCCTGTTTGGGTTTGAATCTGGAATGTCCCCCAAAAGCTCCATGTTGAAGGTTTGGTCCTCAGAGCAGCAGTGTCAGCTATTGGAAAATGGATTGAATCATGAGGGTTCTGAATCCACTGAATTCTCTGGGAGGTGGGGAGGACTGTGGGTGGTGGGGCATTCAGGGAGGAAGTAGGTAACCAGGATGGACCCTGGGAGGATATTTCTTGGCCTGGCTCCTTCCTTCCTCTTCCTTTCTACTTCCTGTCTGTCATGAGCTAAGCAGCTTTCCTCCACCGTGGCCTTCTGCTATGATGTTCTGTCTCCCTTCAAGCCCAAATCAATGGAATTACCCAACCATGGATTGAAGCCTTTGAAACTGCAAAACAAAATAAATCTTTCTTCCTCTCAGTAGTTATTCTCAGGTATTTGTCAAAGTGACAAGAAGCTGATACACATTCACTGATGGACACTTAGATTAATGCCATATCTTGGCTATTGTGAATAAGCTGCAATCCCCGTGAGAGTGCAGTTACCTATTCCACCCAGAGATTTCATATCCTGAGGATAGGGATCCAGAAAGAAGATTGCGTAGTCATATGCGGGCTCTGCTTAATTTCTTGAGGAACTTCCATGGTGTTTCTATAATGGCTATAGTAATTTGTATTCCAGGTGGCCCTTTTCTGCTATGTGCATGGAGAAACAGAAGAGGCCTCGCTTTAAAGTCAGAGAAAAATCAATCACATCTGCAAAGACAAATGGAAATGCTATCTCATTCAACTCTCGAGTTATAAAAGGAATTATTTTAGCTATTAAGTTCCTAGTTTCCAGTTCCATTCTCTCAAACATGTGACTCCTTCCTGCCCCTGAGTTCTTAAGACTTCCTAATCCTCTCAAATAGTTACACACACACACACACACACACACACACACACACACACACACACACACACACACATTCTTTTTTCTGAAATTTGATAAAGTTCCCCTAAGTCTCTGTTACTTGGAATCAAAAATTAACAAAAATAAATAAATAAAATAAAAATCATGATAACAAAAACATCCAGGAAGCTAATATTTTAGTAAACTCTAATTAGAAACAAAAGTCCTGTGATAATAATTCAGGATAATATATTTTTAAATATCAGGCACTCTGTAATTTACTTTGTAACTTTGTAATTTACTTTGTAACCAAAAGTCCTATTGACCCTTATTTCATGAAGTGGAGAAATGCTCATTTTTCACCTTTCCTGATTGCTGAGCAGAGGTATTTTAGGTGGCTTTAGAGTCACTGATTAGGACCATGAGGTGGTGTGGAGTCTTGCAGATCATTTAAAGACATAAAATTCATAGAGTAGTCCAGGTAGTCAAAAACTTGAAATCAGGGACCCAAATTAGTCACAAGAGGCCTATGGCTCAGAGCCCTAGAGGAATTATATACAAATGTAATGGTTAATTTGAATTGTCATCATTGAGGGTGGGTGCATCATTGAGGGTGTGTCTAGGAATGATTTGCATGTGGGTTAGCCACTGAAAAGAAGAGCCTCCCTAAGTGTGTGCAGTATGGTCCAATAGGATGATGGTTTGGATGGAATAATGTTGGAAGAACAAGGAAGCAGCAGCAGATGCAAGCTCCAATTTTCCTGAACAGGTTCTCAATTTGCTGCCATCATCTGAGGATATTGGACTCTCACTTCTTCACTCTTCCAAAGTGGGCTCTGCCAGTGATTTTCCAGAAGGCTTCTATCTCGTGCTAGGGTAGCACTGTTGAGCCCTCTTGTTCTGGGGCTTCGACCTTGTGGACTGCACAGCTACTGGTTCTCCAGCCCTCCAGCCTGCAGACGGCTATTGTAGACTATTCAGCTTCTGGTCGCATAAGCCCACCTGATAAATCCCCTTTTTAAAATTATACTTCCTATTGATTCTGTTCCTCTAGAGAACCCTGACTAATTATACTTCCTATTGATTCTGTTCCTCTAGAGAACAGTGTCATTCACAGTTCACAAGGGACCTCTCGGGAGAGAAATACAGTTTCCCTAGCTGAAAAATGTAAACTTGTGTTAGCAGTTTTATACAGTTCCTCCAGTCACTGACTGAATATTTACTTACTTACCAACTAATGGCTTAATAAACTGGAGGCAATGGGATGGTCTAGTGGGTAAGAGTCTGGGTCCATTGCACAGTGACAAGATGCTAGTGATGCTGACCATACTGACTTTGAGAACTGCAGAAAGTTGCTAGACTTTTACCCAGAGCCTCGATTTGGGGAGCTGTAAAATGAGCATAGAGCAGGACCTCTTTATTGAGGTTGTTGGACAGATGAGATGAGAAGCTGCTTTCAGAGGCTCTGGAGAAGTCCCTAGCACAGAGGAAGTTCCAAACTATGCCACTAATCATCACCATCCTAAGAAGTCCCCACCACTTCCCAACATGGCAGGTGAGTTGAGGTAACAAATATTGGCCCTCTCCTGTTGTAAAACTAGTTTATATCCAATTATTTGCTTGGTTTAGGATTGATTTACAGTTAAAGTCATGTGCCTTCTCAAGATAAGTATTTAAGACCAAATCTCTCTTTAGTTATCTTTTCACACCAACCCTGTTTTCTCCCCCTCATATTTTACTTTCCTAATATTATGAACCTGAAAGGATCAAAAATCTCCTAAAGGACTGATGTTCAGGTACCTGGGCTTTATTTTTTTCCTGTCCTCTTCTGAGAATTCTTTTTAAAAATTTGTTCTAATTAGTTATACATGACCATAGCATGCATTTTGACATATTATACATAAATGGTGCATGACTTCTCATTCCTCTGTCTGTACATGGTGCAAAGTTATACCAGTAGTGTAATCATACATGTATATAGGGTCATAATGTCTGTCTCATTCTACTTTCCTTCCCATTCCCCAAGCTCCACCCCTCCCCTTACTCCTCTCTACATAAAACAAAGTTCCTTCATTTTTTTCTATCTCTCTGTCCCACTGTGAATCAGCATCCACTTATCAGAGAAAACATTTGGCTTTTGGTTTTGGGGGATTGGCTTATTACACTTACCATGATGTTCTCTAGTTCCATCCATTGACCTACAAATGACATAATTTTATTCTTCTTTAAGGCTAAGTAATATTCCTCTGTGTATATATACCACATTTTCCTTATCTATTCATCTCTTGAAGGGCATCTAGGTTGGTTCCATGGTTCAGCTCTTGTGAATTGAGGTGCTATAAACATTGATGTGCCTGCATCACTGTAGCAAGCTGATTTTAAGTCCTTTGGGTATATACTGAGGAGTGAGATAGATGGGTCAAATGGTGGTTCCATTCCAAGTTTCTGAGTTTTCTCCAAACTTCTTTCCATAGTGGTTGCACCAATTTGTAGTCCTACCAGCAATGCATGAGAGCACCTTTTTTCCACATCCTCGCCAACACTTATCATTGCTTGTATTCTTGATAATTGCCATTCTGACTGAAGTGAGATAAAATCTTATTTTGATTTGAGTTTCTTTAATTGCTAGAGATAATTAACAGTTTTTTCATATATTTGTTGATTGATTGTATTTATTCTCCTGTGAGTTGTCTGTTCAGTTCCTAAGCCCACTTATTGATTGGGTTATTTAGTTTTTTGGTGTTATGTCTCTTGAATTCTTTATATATCTTGGAGTTTAGGGCTTTGTCTGATGTGCATGTGGTGAAGATTTTTTCCATTCTGTAAGCTCTTTCATCACATTATTGTTTCCTTTGCTGAGAAGAATCTTTTAGTTTGAATCCATCCCATTTATTGATTCTTGATTTTACTTCTTACACTTCTGGACTCTTGTTAAGTAAGTCAGGTCCTAAGCCAACATGATGAAGATTTGGGCCTACTTTTTCTTTCATTAGGTCTCTGTTCTACCATCTACATCTTTGATCCACTTCCAGTTGATTTTTGTGCACGGGTGAAAGATAGAGGTTTAATCTCATCTTACAATATATGAGTTTCCAATATTCCCAGCACTATTTGTTGAATAGGCTATCTTTTCTCCAATGTATGTTTTTGGCACCTTTGTCAGTATGAGATAACTATATGCATATTCCTTTAATATTTATGTGGATTTGTCTCTGTGTCTTCTATTTGTACCATTGGTCTGCATGTCTATTTTGGTACTAATAACAAGCCATTTTTGTTATTATAGCTCTGTAATACAGTTTAAGGTCTGGTATTGTGATGCTTCCTACTTCACTATTCTTTCTGAGGATTGCTTTGGCTATTCTGGGTCTTTTTTTTTTTAAATGAATTTCATGATTGCTTTTTCTGGTTCTATGAAGAATGTCATTGGGATTTTAATAGGAATTGCATTAAGTCTGTATAAGCTTTTGGTAGTATGGCCATTTTGACTATATTAATTCTCCCTATCCAAGAGCCTGGGAGATCTTTCCATCTACTAATGTCTTCTTCAATTTATTTCTTCAGTGTTCTGTACTTTTCATTGTAGGGGTCTTTCACCTCTTTTTTTAGATTGATCCCCAAGTATTTTTTTTAGGCTATTTTGAATGGGGTAGTTTTCCTAATTTCTCTTACAGTGAATTCATCAGTTATGTATAGAAATGCATTTGATTTATGGATATTGATATTATATACTGCTACTTTGCTGAATTCATTTGTTAGTTTTCTGGTGGAATTTTTTGATCTTCTAAATATAGAATCATGTCATCAGCAAATAGTCATAGTTTGAGTTTTCCTTTTTCCTTGCATATCCCTTTAATTTTTTTCATATGTCTGATTTCTCTAGCTGGAGTTTCAAGGACTATTTAAATAGAAGTGATAAAAGAGGGCATTCCTGTTTTTTTCCAGTTTTTAGAAGAAATGCTTTCTTTTTTTTTTCTCCATTTATAATGATGTTGGTCTTGGGCTTAGCATAGATAGCTTTTACAATGTTGAGGTATGTTCCTATTGTCCCTAGTTTTTCTAGTGTTTTCAACATTAAGAGGTACTATATTTTGTCAAATGCTTTCTCTGCATACATTGAGATAATCATATGATTCTTGTCTTTTATTCTTTTGATGTGATGTTATTTATCGATTTCTGTATGTTGAACCAATCTTGCATCCCTGGGATAAACCCACTTGATTGCTGAGAATGTTTCTTATCACTATGTAAATTGATGGGCTACATAAGCAAGTGTCCCAGGAGACAAGCTTCCTACCCACCAAGGTGGGAGGTTTGCACCTGGGATGCTTTGCTGAAGAAAAAAGGGCAGTATTAATACTTGGCTCACTTTGGCCTTGACACCTACCAAACTGACCTTAGGAGGAACTCTCAAACAGAGAAGAAGCATCATTTCAGTACTGCAACCTCCAGATGTTGAAATGCTTAAAGTGCATGCTATAAAACAGCTCCCCTGCATTTCCAAGTATGGTTCAGTCATGTCCTCTGGCTAGCATTTTGGTCAGGTCTGTTGTTTTTTTGGAAAACCAGGTGTGAGTTCATGTGGCAGTTACACAATGACATTTTGCTGTTTTAATCTCCATCATGTTCCCTAATTTATATGGAATGCTTGGCTCATGAGACAGTATTTTCTATACCAAACCCAGTAGTCATTATTTTAGACATGTATTCTGAAGCATGTTTGCTTTATCTCTTTCAAATCAGTTAATTGCTTTTTCTTCCCATGTTATTTTAAAGCAAGATCTATTTCTCAGGTTTAGCAGTGTTGAAGATGCACAGTTAAATATGTGAACCCTCCACTGTTACAAGTAACATACAGATTACTGCCATCTCCCTGAAACAGTTCCTGCCAATCAGCACCCATCTGCCTCCACTTTAATCACAAGAGCCTTCAGACAACTAGAACCAATGAACCAAACCAAGAGTAGAGTGGATCTCTAGCAGAACAGTTTCATTTTAAGAACAAATAACTAAACTTTCACTAACTTACCTCATCTCTCACTTAAATTACCATTTAGATTCAAGAAACAAATAAGAAACAACTACCTTCTATTTTCATTCAGTTTATGTTTACTCTGAAAAATAAAGGACAGTTAGTTGCATCCAGGAATCAAAATAGAGAGTATTATCACTATTCAAAGTGCACCTTTGGAAAATAGTATTAGGTTTGGTGTTTTATGTAATTAAACATGGTGAGTCCCACTTACTACATGGAGAAAAAATTCTTGGAAGGTCACAACTGAGGGGTGGTGTCAAACTCTATGAAGAATGACATCTGAAGATAGGACTACATCTCTCCTGGAAAGCTAAAGGTGAATAGAAATTTTATGTCAGACGTGAAGTAGCTTGAAGTGTGTAACAAAGATGATCACCAATTGCTTTTGAGTTGCTGCTACTGAATCTAATAGGATGAGATTTCTAAAGTGGCTTTAGCCACGGGCCGCTCCTGGTTTCATGGTCATCTGTCATCCTGGGATTTTTTTGTCATGGGATTTTTCTTGAGCTTCCTGGGGTGCCTAGAATGTAATTCACAGCCACACACAGGGCCAAGGGTGTGATTCAGACACAGATTTTACAAAGCACTTTACCTAAAAGGCACAGATTAGGCCTCTTCATTTACATTTGAAACTGTTTCCTTGAGGATTCCCAAAGGAGTGCCTGAAGGTAAACACCTCCCAGACATTCAAGGGAACAGAACAATGGGGAGGGAAGAAGCCTGGAGAAAAACTGAAAGACTGTTAAATGCTTATAGTATTTTCCTAAAAATAAGCTTCTGTCATTTCTCATCAAATACTGTTTTCTGATTACTTGAAGTAAAATGCATCTTTCAAAGGAGGAATGATAAACTCTGCTTAGTAGAAATGACTAATAGTTAGTCAAAATCCCATTTTAATATTTTTTTAAGTTCTTGAAAATACTTATAAACACTTGTTCATAGTTTTAGCTGATAAGTGTGTAAGGCAACTGGGCTTCTCTTGACTCATTGAAAATCACACACTATTGTTGGAAATAACATAGTCCCATATTATAATATAAATATGCTTTGAAAAAGTGGAGGAAATTTATTTTAATAGAATGATTAGAGAACATGCTATGAAGAAGTGACATTTGAGGAGACTCCTGAGTACAGACAAGAATGAATTAAGGAATTACCTGGGCAATCATAAGAGGGATGTTTTTCTTCAGGCATCTCATGCGTTGTGCAAGGGCCTTCAGTGCTGTTAGTCATGTGACAGGCACAGCCAATAGGCTAAAGTGGCTGGATGCAAAAGAGCAAGGATGAGGCAAATCTACTATAGGAGATGTAGCTGGTACTAAGACCATGGTGGACCTGATGGCCACATTAGACTTTGTTCTAAATGTAGCTGAAGCTCTGAGGGATGGTGGGTGGGGGAGTAACAATTGAACTTGTGTTTTAAACATAAAATTGGCTTTTGACAATAAGATGTAGGAAAACATGGAGACAAAAATAATTAGGAGCTTTCTGCAGTAGTCCAAGAGAGTAGCAATGGTGACTTGGATTAGTGTATTTAGTGATTGGTAAGGACATTTCAGGCATATTTTGGAAATAGATGCAGTTAGCTTTTTAAAATTTTTCTTGTAAGCTTTATTCCAATTCAAACTGCTGGTGTTGAGCGTGATACAAAGGGTTTTAAGTCAGAGCATTGGGTAAATGGTGGCACTGCTAATTGCATGAATAATTATAGTTTATTGTTGATGATTTTACTTTCAAGAAAGACATCATAATTTGAGTTATATTTTTAAGTAAAAATTTATGACCAACTTTTTTGACATTTTTTATCCCTTTCTTAAAAACTCCATACCTTAAAACACACGTTTTTAAAAAATATGTCATCTATTCATCCAATTACCTGATGTTGTCCCATAGGGTTGTGTATTATAAAAGTCCACATAAACCAAAACAACAACAACAAAACAAAACAACAAACCCTTGTTGGTTATTGAGGAAAGATGAGAAACCCATTTGAAAATCTCTGCCAAGCTGCCCAGAATTTAGTAGGAGAAAGTGGCACTTTTACTTTGCACAATGGTCCACCTGTTTAAATTTTATTCTTAAGACCTAGGAAATTAGAGTTCTAGAAGGAAAACACTTAAAGGAGGTAAGGCAAACAGAATTTTAAAAATTTAGTTATAAAGGATGATATCAAACTATATCCTTTAATATTTTATATACAAAATAACATTAATCCATATAATACTTTTAATAAGCTTGCTAATAGACTTTTGAAATCTTTAATTCTTTATTTGTAAGTACTCTCTGAAGAAAGTGGTCACCCTTTCCACATATCTGCAAGAAATTTTTCGTCTTCTCTATCATGTCTGTTGATCTGACTGCCAAAACCTACAATACTACATGATCAAAATTCATGAAGGACCTGAATTTGAACTCCATCCTGGAACCTAAATTGAGGAGTCAATCTTAAGAAGAGGATGCCAGGTGGAGAAGAGGCCATTACAGCCACAGCAGTATGAAAGTCAAAAACCTAGCCAGTAGCAGGGTCCAGGATCTCTCCTTAGTTATGGAGTATTGGTTCATAGAATATGAGAGGTGTTATTTCCATTCAGAAATGTTAGGTTTTGTATTAGATTATGATTTGTCAAACAATTACTCTTCATTATCCTCCTATTTTTTTATTTCACAAACATTATATTCTGCCAGCATGAAGCTTATTGTCACCTCATTGAAGAAAATACTTATTTTCAACCTTCTTGAAAAATTCATAACCATTTTGAATTAACTCCTAAAATGAGTATGTTCTCAGAGGCACTGTACAGGATTTTAAGTTAAAACTCTGTTTAATTTTATCACTTACAATTAAGCAGAAAACTCTCATGCTCCCATCATTAAAGAAATAAGATAGATTGCATTGCCCTCTCAATGTCTGTTACAGTCAGTTTAGGCTACTACAAGAAATTACTACAGACAAATTGACTTAAATGACGGACATTTATTTGTCATAATTCTGGAGGCTGGAAGTCCCAGGTCAGGTTGTGGTGATAATTCTCCTGTGTGTTGTAGCCTCCTGACTTTATGCTCTATTCTCACCCGACAAAGAGAAAAAAAAACACCTTCTGCTATCTTTCTCTTCCCATAAAGACACTCGTGCCATCATGTAGGTTCCATCTTCATAATTTCATCTAACTCTAATCACCTTCAAAAGGCCACAGCTCCAAGTACCATCTCATTAGGGATTAGGGCTTTTGAACTGGGGAGAAACACATTTATTTCATAACAATGACATTTATCACACTGGTTGTCTTAGTAATTCATAGGTGGAGATGAAACATTCCAACAGTTTTCTTATAAAAGGGGAAAAGACAACCTCACTGATTCAGTTCTTATAATCTGTTGAATGTAGACAAATGAATTTTCTGCCATACTTTCTAAGGGATGATTCATTTTATCTGTATATCTTCTGTGCCATGTGGGAACCATAGGGCTCTTTAAAAAATGATGGGGGATAATAAATGCTTTAGAAATTTGTTTTGCTGAAGTGAACTAATGATAGGAGCATATGGTGAAATATATTTTTAATTACTTTTCAACATTGTTAAAGGTTTTTCCCTTTTTTCATATTTAATATTCTTGATCAAGCTTATTGAAAAGTTTTCTCAGAAAGAACAGAGTATTTTGCATAATAACACATGACTAACTTTATAGGCAATATATATCAGTATAAGTAAGCAACATTTCTACTGCAAGAATTTTAGAACTTTATGATTCTTAATATCTTCAGAGGGTAGAAACTTTCACCCTAAATCAAAATTTCCAACACTAAAATCTTCCATTTTATTGAATTAAATTTTTCCCATTAACAAGAATTTGAAAGTGATGGCCTGTTTTAGGATAAGGCTAACTTAACATTAAGAGGACACTGAATACTGAAACTTGAAGATTATCTTTTTAATCCAGGATCTAAACGCCATTATATTTGAGAAGCTTGGCATATAAAACATATATGGATATACTAGGGCACTTGAAACTTTCAATTTTAGGGAGTTGAAGTGGTAAGTGAAATCTCTGCTTATATTCATGTCATAAAATGTCCTAAAGTTGAGATTGTTCTTCCCATGAGTAGTCAGAAATTACATTAAATGTAATACTGAAGATGAGATAATGGCTAAAATCACATTTTATTGCACATAAATAGTCATATGAACATAGAGGATGAAGGCTAAGGCTACGTTTTTACTCCTCTAGATGATTCTCACAGGCTTCTTTTTTTCCTTTTGGAGATCACCTGGATTAAGCCCCATTTACTTGCCTTTGCTACCTCCTTATTAAAGAAAAAGAAACACAGCACAGTATTACCCAGTTTCTGTTTATTGATGGTTTGTCATGACCTTTTGTTTCTAGGAATTGAAAATTTCCTCTTATCAGAAATGATGAAAGGGAAAGCCATTGTCTGTAATTGCTAGCTCAGGGTACTTGCTATCCCTTTTAATGAAAATTGAGTATGCAAAAACCATTGAAATAATATTTATTTAGAGTTCAAACTGCATGGTAGATGATATTTCCACTTCCAAATGTCCCAGATGATTTGGTTATGAGAAATATTCAAAAGAGAGGTCTTTGGCATGCAACTGTAAGACACTCTAGCACCTGAATTTGGCTTATTACAAAAACAAAAGTATTGTTCATTGCTGGTGGGACCTGCAAATTGGTACAGCCAATCTGGAAAGTAGTATGGAGATTCCTTGGAAAACTAATAATGAAATCATCATTTGATCCAGCTACCTCACTCCTAAGTTTATACCCAAAGGACTTAAAAACAGCATACTTCAGGAACACAGCTATATCAGTGTTTATAGCAGCACAATTCACAATAACTAAATTGTGGAACCAACCCAGATGCCCTTTGGTAGATGAATGGATGAAGAAATTTTGGTATATATACACAATGGAACATTACTCAACATTAAAAGAGAATAAAATCATGGTATTTGCAGGTAAATGGATGGAACTGGAGATTGTAATACTAAGGGAAATAATGCAATATGAAAAAACCAAAGGCTGAATATTTTCTTTGATATGAGGATGCTGACTCATAATGGTGATGTGGATGGGAGCAGGGGAGGAATGATGGAACTTTAGATAGGGCAAAGGGGAGGGAAGGGAAGAGAGGGGGCAAAGGGGTAGGAATGATGGTAAAATGAGATAGACATCATTACCCTAAGTACATGTATTAAGACACAATTGGTGTGAAAATATTTTGTGTACAATCAGTGACTTGAAAAATTGTGCTCTATGTGTATAATATGAAATGAATTGCACTCTACCATTGTGTATAACAAATTAGAATAAATAAATGATATAATAAAAAATAAATAAACAAAACTTAAAAAGAAAAGCTATTATTACATTTGAGTTTAAATCATGGTGAATTGTATGTTATTGAGAAGATGCCACTTGTGTCACAGATCCTATCCCTAGCTTTACTTCTCTTTGCTCATCACAGTGAGATAACCTTTTCTCCTAGAGAGTGTTTACATTTCTACCCCTCTGCCTGGCTTAGGAACCTCTGCAAACAGCTGCCCCACAAGGTCAGTCACTGATCTGTGAAGGTGGCCTTATTTGGAAATAGTGTCTTTGTAGATAAAATAAAATTAAAGTGTGATTTTAGTGGGAAAGGATGGGCCCTATATCTATTACTGGTGTTACCTTAAGAAGGGAAAATAGAATATGGGACACAGAGATAAAAGCACACCCAGAGGAAAGAAATCCAGTTGAAGATAGAGGTGGCTGAAAGTTCAGGTAATTTAAGGATATCCACATGCCACCAGAAGCTAGAGAAGAGAGAAGGATCCACTCCTGTAGGCTTCAGAGGGAGCATGGCCCTGCTGACCCCTTGACTTTGAACTTCAGGCCTCACGGTGGGTTCCAAACAGGGTATCAACCCTCTAGGTAAAATAATTTGCACAAACTTTATCATCACACTTTCCACTAGAGTATTAGATGTGAGGCATTCATAGACACTGATGCTTGCCATTCCTGAAACAGTATAATAAATCATTCATCTTAATTGAGATTTTGCTCACAAACTTCTAATATTTGCACCTATGGATTCGAAAAGGAGATTACACTCAACTCCACTGTGAACCTCAGGTGGCCTGGGGTGTTCCCTTTGGCTGTGCTTGACTGTCAGCATGATTGGGTTGGGCCATTAAAGCAGCAGCTTAAAGGCATAGTCAGAGAGCAACAAAAAGGCAAAAAGCATCTCACACTTGGGAAAGGTGGAGGCCAATTCCTTACCAAAAGAATAAATAAATAAATAAAATTAAAAAGAGGGCAAGAGTTATATTACAGTATTTTAAGCTTTTTGTGTGTTTTTGTTTCTCCTCCCTGCCTCTGCATGGATGCCAGCCACAGGCTGAAGTTCACAGATGCATTGGGATTCTGATTTCACTGCCAACTTGGGAACTGTAAAGATGACGCCAACTTACATTTCCCATTTCCTGCATGGTGTGCATGTGCATTGTGTGACCCTAAACCTACCCCTTCTTCTGAGGTTCTAGGCTGCCTGCTGCTTTACTGTAGACTCTAATAGCAGCAGACTTCTCTCCTGCTGCAAGGAGACAATTAGGTTCTTTCCCATCAGTGTGACAACATTAAGTTTAAAGTTGCAAGAGCACTTGAAAGTAGCAAAAAATACCCTCAAACCTCTTCTCTTCAAATATGTTCTATTTCCTAACGGGCATTTTGGACAGAATTCTTAAAAGGAAGTTTTAATAGTTGCCATGACCCTTTATGACTTCATTTCTTTTAGGGTTCAGAGCTCAGCTGTATGTGTGTTTTTTATTGTATTATTATTATTTTTAATTTTTATTCATTTCTTTAGTCAGTAGAATGCATTTTGATATATAATACACACATGGAATGTACATGCATTAATCATATTGTCTATTCTATTCTGCTGCCTTTCCTTTTCTCCCTACTCCTCCCCTCCTCTCCTATCCTTTCTCCCTATCCAATCTAATGTGACACACTCTTTTCTTTTTTCCCTTTTCTCATATTTTATTATTATTATTATTATTATTATATTAAGGTGCCTTCTGAAAAGACTTGCATACCATATCTAAAAACCTCTCCCACATTTTCCAGCTGTTGTGTGTATTGTTTCTCTTGGCACTTCCTTTATTTAATCATCTCTGGCACTGCCTGCCTCCTGTTCCATGCTGCTACCAGAAATAGCCCACTCAACAGCTGGTATCTAAGGAAGAAGTCTGCTGAAATTTGGGGGGATATCTCACATCCAAACCATAAAACACTGTATTCTCACATCAACGTTGTTTTATGAAATATACACTGTCACTGTTGCTATGATATATTTCAGAACAACATGATACTCAGAAATGTTCTAAGATCTGTTTATGCACATTGTCCTAATTTACTAAAATGATTATATTTATGAAATATGCAATAGTTTTGCAACAATAATAGTGATGTGTACATTGAAAAATTACAGGAATAGATGTTTCCAGTACTAAAGTTAGGTGGATTCTACTATTTCTGCCCCCTTTTCCATTTATACTACTGCTAATAATATGAAATTTAAAATTATAAGAAGTTCAAATAAAACAAATTTTTTGTTTTTATACTTCTTCAGCAATTAAAAAGGGCACAGAAACATGCTTTTAGAGAAGTGTTGCAAGGAGATAATGATATGTAATCTAATTCATGAGAGTAGATAACCTCTTCTTGAGTCTTATGTGGAAAGACTTCTTGAGTCTTATGAGGATATAATTTAGGAATATAGTATTTCCTTTTCATTAAATCAGTCTGCTATAATCTCTAATCTAGGATTTGTGTCATGAGACTTTGCCATTGGTCTTCTTCTCAAGAAGTTCATCAAAACATTATGCATTATAGGGAAGAAATTATATTCACTATTTTAACATTGTAAAAATATTGGAAAAGACACCAAAACTCTTTTGACTATCCTACAGCACATCATAGCAGTTGTCTATGATCACATTATGAGTGCATATTTGGGGATGATATAAATTCATGAGGATCTCAATCATTCAATAGGAAAACCTACAAATGTGTGGGAGGCAGTGTGAGTGAATGAGTATGAAAGAGAGGGTGTATTCAGCAAAGATCAACTGACTCCTCCACATTTTTGTCTGAGCTTTCCCTGCATGCCAAGAAATGTAGAACAAGAAATATTTTTTTTGTTTTATAATACTTCTGCATATCTTACAGATGTACTTCCAGTCACTGTCACAGAGATGTTTATTATAGATGTAAGTCTTATAACTTAAAGGATAACTTGTATATTTATAAAATATTATGACATTAATGTCTAGAATGACTATAATATACTCCAAATTTTTCTAGAATAGAGATTTTTGCATTTTACTTAAGTTATGTTCCAATTTTGACACTTAAAATATTTTCTGTTTGTATTTAAGTAATAAAAAATTCTAAACTCTTACATAAACAAATGGCTTTTTGTAATGTCTCATTATTATTACTGCTTATATTCAGAAGCTATCATATTGAAGTCTTGATGTTCAGGGGAGATATCAAAAATAAGATTTTATGAAGAATTACTTAAACTACACAAAATGCAAGAATTATTAAAATTATAAAGAAGTTCAAAGACAAATTAATCAGAAAAGTTTTACTATCCAGCTAAAAACAAGATCAATATTAATTAAAATTTGTTCACTCATTCTGCATGCCCATATGTGCACACAATTACATACACAGATTCACATAGAAACAGTGGTATAAAAAGATGATTTTTATTTAGAGTTTCCATTTTTCTGTTGAAATTCTTTCTATTATCTCCTTATATCAAGTTCCATTTTATGATTATATCCAATGGTTTCTCCATGCTGTATGATTTCATGAGAGTCATTTAAGAATATTTATTTTATAATTCTATAATCTGCATTATCATTGCATCTCTTTCTATTGTTTTTTGTCTTCTTTATTGAGCACATCTTATTACTTTTTATACATTATATTATTAGTCTGTTGCTCCATAAGAAATTACTCCCAAGCTTAAAACAATCAATAATTATTATCTCATAATTTATCTGGGCCAGGAATCTGTTTTGGTGAATCTGGGTGGCTGTGGCTCAGGGTATCTTATATGGATACATACAGTCAAGTTTTCAGCCAGGGCTTAAGTCATTTAAAAAGGCTGAAAAACTACTTTCAAGCTTACATAGAAGGCTGAATAACCACTCTGTAGCTCATGCAATTGGCGATTACGAGGAGGGTGTTTAATTATGCACTATGTGTCCTGTATATCTACTTAACTAATGATGCAACCGATGACTTCAGAGCTAGTGATTTCATGTTGTGAGGGAAGAGCCCAAGATAGAAATCATGTTTTTTTTAGATAATCTAATTTCAGAGGTGACATAACTTTTCTTTTGTCATATTCTTTTAAGTTAATAAGTCCAGTTCATACTCAAGGGGAGATGATTACAAAAATGATGTATGTCCCACAGCAAAGAGTTCATTAGGGACCATCTGTGAGGCTATCTATTGCATTCATCTAGTGATTTTTGTAAGCATACTGGACATTATACCATTCTGTGTTTCAGGTCTCATTTTATTTCTTTTAAAGGCTATTGGGTTCTCTTTTTCCAGATAACTACTTTATTGTGAGATCATTTTAATCTCATAAAAATGTTTTCACACCTTTTTTAAAGAGGGGTCAATATAATCCCTTGCTCTAAGGCTAGAATAATCAGTTGTGCTTAAAATGTAAACCTTTCTAGAGTCACAGAATATTCAACAAGATCTCTCCTCTGATTTGACTTTCAAAAATGCTATCTCCCATATACCTAAAACAGATACTAATGCAGGAATACACTGTAGAGGCACTATGTTGTACATTATATTACCTTTGTATTGATGTTGTAGAAAATAGCCTATTTCATCTTCCTTGTGTCATAATTTTTCTATGTTAAAATCTACATGGTGTGAAAAATGAATTGACACCAGATATTTGGTAAAGAAAATAATTATTATAATTTTGATTTAGAGGTAGAATAATAGATAATAAGTATAATTGAAGTATTCACAAGAGTGGAAATAATTTGGAAATTCATATTTCAGTGTCTGATTTTCATATCAATAATACAATGAACTATGCTTCTGATCAACTTCATTGCCTTTGTGATATGATGCAGCATATATTTTTTGCATAACTGACAAACATAGAAGATAGTCAATAAGAAGGAAAGAAAGTTTGTCTGAAGGCCTCCAGTAGAATGTCTTCTGTTCCACTTTCAAACCAACTGAATTCACAAATTAGTCCATAAAATTCCCCTCTGTCTTTGAAAGTTCTATCACTTCTAGGAAGTCACAGTGTGGGTTTCTTTCTCTCTCCTCTAGGAATCTACCCTCTGCCCTGTTGCTTTGTTCCCATTTTGCTAAGTATACTGAAATACAAGCATCCTGAGGGCAGGTTACTTTGCCCACTTTCAAGTTTCTGCCTACTGTCCTCTGCTGATGTTGGGGCTCAGAAAATGATACACTGATGGGGAGGCTCTAGATGCAACCTCAGAAACAGAGTTTGTAAACTTTTCCTGCCCTTCTGTCTCTTACTCTTCTTCATTCTCCCCTGAGGAAATCCAGAAAAAAAAACCAGAATGTTTCTTGCCCCTAGGCAGTTCACAGACCAGAATCCCTGTCCCCAAAACCAGCCATAAAAACTAAAATGTTTTACTCTCACTTCACGCCACCTTTCTGTATAGGAGATAGACATAAATAATAATCTAACCTACTTTGTTTGGTTACAAGTCATAAGAACCCCGTTCTGGAAAGGACATTGTTTCATATCTGAAAAGGAAGAAATCCTACAACCAATGGGTCAAGAAGCATCTGCACAGACAGGCTTCTCTAGGTACTCACCAGCCTCCAATCTGTTCTATTATTTCAGATGCTTTTTGTCCAATAATATGTCTTCATAGCTGTATATCCTTCATCAAATCTAAGCATAAAAATTTGACACTTCAGCCTTAGTCCATTGGTCTTCAATTTGAAGTCTCCTGTATTGTGTAGAACTATGACCAAACAAATTTATTAGGATGTTCTCTTGCTCACCTGTCTTGTGTTATAGGGGTGTTGGCCCTAACTTTTATTATGAACAAGAAAGGCATTACCCTCTGTTCTGCCCCTACAGTGAGCATCAAGGTCAATGATAATAGTTTGAACAATGATGATCTTTGTTCATAAATCTTAGTATTTGGGTCTAGAGAAAATAAGCAAATTTCCCAAACAAAGATGGGCTTTCAATGGTTTTCAGGTCTTCTCTTTCTCCACATAGTCCCATTTCCACATCTCCACTTTAAAGTGACAACAACAAAATAATGTTGGCATGACAGTTAATAGGCTTTACAGGCAGAGGAGAAAAAAGTTACATCCATGTTCATTATGAAATCCTCTAAGTCCCATCACAACTTAATTTCTGCTTATTATTTTATCATGCCAAATATTCCATTTTTCAGCAATAAGAATCGAGTTTAAAAAAGAAAAATGGAAAGAACAAAAAGACCAGAGTATTTATAATCATGATTTATTTTAAGATCCATGTTTTAAACAATATTTCCCTTTCCAGATTTCTGGACAATTTGGTCAAAGTGAACACTCCACCTGCCGGGTGGGTGTTTCTCCCCCTTGATCCTGGCTATAATTATGAGTAATGACTCCCATCTGTTCTCTTTGTGGTGCATTTGTTTTTCTCTGTGCATTTGGTACTGATGAGACAGGACATTGAAGGTAGGGACATGTACATGTGTAGATATTTCAAATATACATATGGAATTGTATGTTTATTTGCATGCAGTTAGAATTTTTACAGAAAGCTATCCATGTCAGTGGTGGGAAAAAACAGTTCACCTACTAAAAAGAGTGGATATTCTATTTTGTTCACTTATCAATCTTTGATCAGGTTCTGTCCAACTTTTTTTCTCCAAATTCGATCAGGACAGAAACTTTGTTGCAACAATTTCAATTGAGTTTAGGGGACAGAGTTTTAGGAGTCAATCACTCTGAGGGTACCATTTAAGTGTTAGGGACAGAGCTTCTAATTCTATCTATCTATGCTTTATATTACAAACAGGAGGGACAACAGAATAAATATTTGTTAAACCACAAAAAGAATTGATATATCAAATTATAATCTGTGAATACACAGTCAGAAATAAGTATTCCTCAATATTCTATCTCAGCGGTTTTATTATCATTACATGACAGATATCGGTATATGCAGAATGTTTTTTTTCAATTTGAGGTTAAGTAATACACATTATGATTCATCATGATTAGTAAAAGTCACTTACAATGAGCATGGAATTGGTTAAGTAGATGCCAGAGGGTTAGGCCACATTATTAGGCATGCCCCTTTCCCCTCTTCCTTTCAAGAATGCAAATTGAAATGAAAAGTAATCATGTAAAAGTCTTGATTTTCTCTCACATTAGATATCAAGTCATCTCTCCTTGTGGATTCAATCAATTGCTGATTGAAAATATCTGGGGGAAGAAGCTACATCTATACTGAACACTTACAGATCTTCAACTTGACATTATTCCTAAGTAATACAGTATAACAACAAGAAGTTTTTACATTATTTTAGGTATTATAAGTGGCTAGAAGTGATTTAAAGTATTCAGGAGGATGTGTACGGGTTATGTGCACATACAACACCATTTTGTATTAAGGGACTCCAGCTTTTGTGGATTTTGATATCCCTGGGTCCCTAGAACCAATCCCCTGTGGATACTGAGGGAGAACTTTATGTACCATTTGTCTTCCTGCAAATCATTCCTTTTTCCCCTTACGTTTTGACTATTGTCTATTTCTGCTATAGAAGATAATTATGCTACTTCAATATAGGACAGTAGGAGACCAAAATATCCTACCTTCAATATGGCTCTTTGGCATAGGAATTACTTTGAGCTGATTATTTTGAGAAATAGGTGACACACACAGAAAAGCTCTGAAAACAGCCTTTTTAAGGGAAATTTACATCTATGGAGGAAATTTCCACTTGTATGTGTACCTCTTCCTCTGTATCAGGAAGAGAAGACTGACTAAATTACTAGGGACATTGAAGGAGAAGGCACAAATTTGAACCTGAATAACAAACCTTACTTACTCTTCTTTACTGTGCTTTTCCTGATCATCTCCCCATAACTTGCCTCCTCATAGTTTGGTTTCATGATGTAACAGAAGGTGCTACTTAAGCCAGGTTTCTAAGCCACTTCTTTGAGATATACCCATATATATATGAGTTATGCATGTTAATAAGTTTCTGTGTGTGTGAGGGGGGGTCACATTTTATACTCTGATGGAAGCCCCATTAGAGAACTTACAAGGGTAGAGAAAAAATGGTATTTTCCTTTTCTACACTGCTTGGTACTCACTCTTATCCTTTCTTGTGCTTTTGCAAGTTTCATAGGAATTGGAAGACAGGAAAAATCTTTATTGATTTGTGAACACAAATCATTGTTGTTCAAACTATTATCATAGCAGCTGGGATTCTGTATGGAATTTATTTCTGCCAATGAGCTCAACTGGCAAGAAATTTGGAAGGTAGAAAACTGGTAAAGGCCATTTGGCCTCTGGCAGTGAAAATACGCTTCAGAAATGTGAACTTTCACTATGTGGCCTTCACTGATGCACCTCACTGTCAGCCACCAGCTTTGGGTCTGCTAGACCATTCTGCTGAGTAGCAGTGTTTCATTAAGCTTCCTGATCTCTGTAGGGTCAGTAGTACCTTCCAGAACTCTGTATTATAGCAATATAAATGAAAACATGAAAATTTGAAATCTTGACTTCCCCCTCATCTTTTCCAGTCCTTTGTTAGTATCTGATGGAGTTAGGCCATTCTGTTCTGAAATGCAGCACCTTGGCATTTCAGGAAACAGCAGAAGCAGGAAGGACACTCTCACTTTCCTCTCACTTTTTTTCCCTTGAAGCTGACTATAACACCTAGGAAATATTTTCTGACATTGCCCTGAAGCAGGTTATCAGATACTCTTTCGAGAGGTACTCCCCTCCCAGAAAATGAGTATCATTATTTCTGAAGACACAGGGTCACAGAGATGAATCTGAACAAACACACCATGGTAAGTCCCCCTCAGATTTACTCTTTCCTTTTTTCCCTCAATATTTTTTAACACAGTAATACTTCCCCACAATTACATACTTCCTCAAACCTTGTATAGCAATTTTATAGGTTTATTATTTTCTTTAGTTTTTTTCATTTCTTTATGAAATTCCTTATGTCCCATAGAACTTAAGTTAAATTAGTATGCTTTTTTCACATTAATCTGTCTTTGTCAGCTTTTCTTTCAAACCCAGCAAGAGTCTCTAGGAGAGCTGAGGAAAATCTTTTTCTCCCCTTTACACTTACTTCCCTGTATTAAATCACTCTGCACTTAAAATACCTAGGGTTTTTTTGCACTTAACTTTAAGTAATACACTTACTTATTAGGTTCAAACCTGTTCTACACACTGGGTATTTATTGTTTAAATATCTTTATTTTATTTATCTATTTATTTATTTTATATGGTGCTGAGAATCGAACCCAGTGCCTCACATGGGCTAGGCAAGCACTCTACCACTGAGACACAAACCCAGCCCCTAGACATTAGGTATTTGAAGTAGAAAAAAGTTTTCTCTTTGAAAAGCCTAGGGAGTAGGCAACTCCATCATCAGAAAAATCAATCTCTTCATTTATTTTCAAGAAAAGTTATCTCTTTTCTGGATTAAACTTAACTATGATACATATTATTCAATTTCTTATCTTCTCAGAAGTAATTAAGTCTATCTTATCATATTGTATTAATATTAGATGCTGATTGCACTGCCAGACATAAAGAAACAACTAGAATTCTCTACCACTTAATATTCTCATGACATCTGTCCTTTCCCACAAATTGTAAAAGCAGAACACACCTGGAATGTGAATCAACTTGATTAAAACCCTGAGCATGAGGTTATAGTTGTATCGATAGTATTTATTGCAAAATTTGCTATCTTTTTTCAATACTCTCAATTAAGTTTAAAAAAATTCTCAACTATAATGATTTAACATCAATGTAATATGATATCAATGACAAACTATTAACAAGACAAATGAGTACCTTTGGTCTCTCCCCTTATCCCTCCCTCTTCTCCATCCTTCTCTTTTCTTTTTACAATTTTAAAAGGTGGAAGGTGAATAGTTTCTTTCATCCCTGAAATCTCTGACATTTTGCTTCTCTCTTTAAGAAAAACTAAAATCTTTTTTTATCTGTAGGAATTTTGTCCAAAATCTTCTTTCTATTTCTGGGAATGAGTATCTATATGTAGCTCTTCTGTTCATCTATATGTAGCCCTTGTGGCTCATTATATATATTTGTTCCAGTTTCTAAACTTACTACGAATTTACATTTCAATACCCTATAAGCTGTTATTTATAAAATAACTTGTCTTTGATTTCTCTGAGACCAAACAAAATTGGCAGCCTGATACTCAATGACTTAGATAAGCTATAATGAAAGATTTAGTCTAATCTATATTAGGGAATTCTTGAAATACTGGGTTGAGAATTTGATGCAGGCAAAGTCTGGGATCAAGAAGAAGAAGAAAATGCCATGTTCATTTACCTTAGGTTGCAACAGAGAAACCTAGGATCACATCTGCCTTGTACTCTCCATCCTTATTCTAAAATTTATCTATTCAGTCATCCCTATCTGGAATCAGCTCTCATTCTGGTGTAGCCTTCAGATGGGAAATGGTGATGGGAAGCAGGTGTGCATTTCCAACAAGCTCCGAGATGCGGCTGCTGCTGCTGATCTATAGAGCACACTTGAAATATCAAGGTTGAAGACAAAGAAGAAGAAGAGGAGAAAGAATAAGGAGGAGGAAGAGAAAGTTGACTATGCAACTTTACAAAAGTTAAACCATCAGAATAGATTTTGAAGGTAAAAAAGGCCAAGATAGCAGCCCAAGGGCTACTAAAGTCCTAGGCCAGAGGAGGGCCTGTCTCTGGGGAGTTGCAATAGACCAGCTCTAGCCACTTGCTCAAAAAATAAAATGGGAAAAAATGGTGTTGGAAATCAGGAAAAAACATTATTTAGTATAGCCATAATGAGAAGGCAAGCCTGTAAATAACCTCAGCCCTGTCTTCCTGGACACTGACCAGAGTTTTAGGATTAAATAGGGGAAGTAACTAAAGTGGAGGGAATAGAAATCTGCATAGCAAGCCAGTCTCAGTCAACCTGTGGTCTGGTTGATAGTTGTGCCAGGTCTAGTTCAGGGAAGGTCCACTGGCCTCAAGGAACCCATTAACACTAGAAGGGGCACCTCAGGTCTCATTCTGAGATGATTGTTTCTGGTTCTGGAAGGCAGCCTCAGTTCCCATCCTTAGATAATTGCTCCTGCTGAGGATGGGGGCATTCTCATCACCATTGGGTGGTCTTCCTGCAAGGCCCACTGTTTCTAGAATCTTGAAAATATCTTAGTTCCTCCTATCTTGATGTCTTTAGCCTTGAAGGGGGAGGATTACCAGTGTCAGATGGAAACTCCTTAAATGTTTACCATGTCTGCACACACAGCTGAGCCAGAATCCAACCCAAAGTTCGAGGCAGAAATGAGACAGATACAAAATGAAGGCAAAGATGCTGAGATTTTATTCTGCTTTTAGTTACCTCCCTGGACATCTGCAGGCTTTGGTGAAGTTAGTGCTTTTAAGCTATAACACTTCTTAGTCCCTATTATAAAAGTTCAGCTGACTCCTGAGAGAGGTATTACCTGGAACAAAGCCAGGAAAAATAAATTTAAAGAACTATTAGTCCCTTTGGAATTACTGTGTCTTTAAATTATTATAAGGAAGATCAAGTTAGGTCTAAATAGAACCTGTTCATTGCTTCTGTTAGGTTGTTTTTTGGATTGTTTAATTTATTCATTTTTTGGTGGGGGGAGGTACTGGGATTCAAGCCAAGGGCAATATACTAAGACACATACCTATCTATTTTTTATTTATTTGTTTGTTTTGAGAAGGAGCCTCACTGAATTGCTGAGGAGACTGGCCTTGAACTTGTGATTCTCCTGTTTCTCCCAAACTGCTGGGATTACAGGTGAGCACCACTGTGCCCAGCTTCTATTAACAATTTAACAATGGAAATTTAACAATTTAAATTTAACAATTTAACAATGGAAATGTTTCAGATAAGCAATTTTAAAATTTTGCTTCCATCAGATTATTTTTATTTTTTGCTCCCATAGAGTTTGATAAACGTTGTTTAGGAATATCAGTTTCTCTCACTTATATCAAGATGAACCAAGGAAAAACATTTTCTGTGCCTGCAAGCACAGAGAAAGGTATATGGTCATAGCCATAAATAATAAAGTGTTAGAACCTTAAGGGACAAGAACTCAGTGGGGTTGAGTCTAGAACAGCAATTATTTATATACACGCCACTCCTTAACCTCATTTGTACACTAAGAAAAGAGATTTTTCTATGAAATTTTGGAAAACTTGTGCTATGATGCTTTTGTTTTTTGTTGTGTTTTGTTTGTTTGTTTGTTTATTTGTTTTGGTACAAGAGATTGAACCCAGGTGCACTAAGTATAGGCTATTTCCACAGTCCTTTTTTGTTTTTGAGACAAGGTCTTGCCAAGTTGCTTAGGACTTTTCTAAATTGTTGAGGCTGACTTTAAACTTATGATCCTCCTGCATCAATCTCTGGAGCTGCTGGAATTACAGGTGTGTGCCACCAGTAAGAATATTGTGCTGTGTTCTTAAGGTAAGCATATGCTTTGTCCTTCATTATCTTACACTGTAAATAACTGAAGATTGATACTACATGATACTACAAATAGAAAAGTAAACATAATATGGTGAGAATTATGCTATTTTTAAAATGTGTAACTCTTAAATAATATATATTTTTACATACTTTTTACACACATAATTACAAGTGCAATTGATCTAAATTTGATTAGAAATGCAGCTCTCTGAACTTCATACATACTAGTGACATTCAAGTATATATGATACACTAGTGGCAAAATAATTGGGAAAAGAAGGCAAAACTGTTAACTACTTAAATTCTTCTTCAAACGGCAGGTCAGTATTGGAGTATATGTGTGTGTGTATGTATTTACTTATCATATTTTATCTATAATAAACCACAGATATATTTCACTAAATATTTTGCTTTAACTGTTTTGTTTTTTCCTCCTGGACCTAAGTTAACCACAAACATATTAACAAAGTCTCTTAAGAAACTTGCCACACTTATAGAAACCGAGTTCATTCTAGATGCATTAGGAAAATCATATTAATGGTACCCTCCTGATGTAAAAGAATCATTCATTCTGACAAAGGTAATATCTTTGTAGTATTTTAGGGTAAATCTCAACCAACAATTTCATACTGAAATTATGTCCAGTGATATACCCACTTAAGTAGGAAATCTGTAATGAAGTCATGTTACTTTACTTGTAGCTTCATTAGGCACCACAAGAAAACTGGAAAGTCTAAGGTATATCTTGACATTGTAAATATTACTTAACCCTATTCACAAAACTTCAAATGCTTTGTTTCTTGTGTCCTAAATATATTCACAATTGATTAAGTCTCAAATAAAATTTGAATTTAGCACCAACATGTCTCGGAAAATGAGTGTGACACTTCTTTCATTTTTTCTTCTTTTTTCCCTTTTTAAAGTTATTTAAAAACTGGTTATAAATGAAATCCCCCTTGTGACTAAGTGGAAAATTAAATAGAAAAAAACATGTAAGAATACAGAAGAGGATAAAAACCTTACAATGCTAGCCTCATGAGAGAACCACTGTACACATTTCAGCATATTTTCTTCAATATTTATATGCTAAACATTTTCTTTAAACTTTGCAGAAAGCAAAAAGTAGAAACAGTGTTTTTAAATGATACTTTTCACATAAAAGAATATTGTATATCACATTTAATTTATAATTCAGCTTTCCACTTTAATAGCATACATCATTTTTTTTTCTTCCTTTGAGGGGTTTACTTACATGGTACACATACTCATTCTTTTCTTTTTGAAAACTAGATTTAGTTTTTTGCAGTTGCAAATCAAAAGCACTAGCATCCCCTGGTGGCTTAACAGATTTTAAGCACAAAGGAATATCCATTAACTTGTCTGAATTTTCTTAATAATGCATATAATAATTGAAAATATCATATTTTAGTATCTAATTTAAATGTTTTGTTATTTCCAAGTATAAGTTAATAATAAAGTAGTTAAAAATGTTTAAAGTAATATACTGATTTAAACACAATTTTAATATTTTGTTACATATTTTTTTCTATCCCTCTTCATAATAAATATATATTTAAATCACTTAAATTTATTTATTTTTTTTAAAGAGAGAGAGTGAGAGAGAGAGAGAGAGAATTTTTAATATTTATTTTTTAGTTTTCAGCGGACACAACATCTTTGTATGTGGTGCTGAGGATCGAACCCGGGCCACACGCATGCCAGGCGAGCGTGCTACCGCTTGAGCCACATCCCCAGCCCAATTAAATTTATTTTTAAAATAGGTTTTTAGATTTGCATATGTATAAATCTGTTGTGGTTTTGATAAAAAGAAAATTATCATTTTAAAAGTTTAGGTGGGACTTGAGATTCTGTATTTCTCATAAACACCCCAAATTTACCAATTGAAGCTCCAAGCAGCACACTCTGAATACTAACAGATTAAAATTTATTTAAATTTGTGTATAAATTATTTTAAAATATTTACAAATATTTCATATAACTAATGGTATAGTTACATTTTAAAAAGACAAATGTTCTAATAATTAACAGATTCATGTGTATTTTAATAAACTATTTTGTATTAATAAGTTCAAAAAAAATTCCCCAGTTGTATTCCTCTTTGATGTCTTTTCAATTTAGAAATATGAAAACATAAAGCTATTTGATATACAATTTACCTTTAAATGTTTATCACCTTGTAGATTTTCATGGAAATATTTTCCTGAGTCAAAATTCAATCTAAAGAATGAATTTCACCTGTATTGTTTTTATCTGCACCAAATGTCAAAGGGACAATGCATCTAGCACAATTTTTAGGCTCACAATAAAAACTTTATAACTTCTAGATATTATTATATTATTCCATAAAATACAGTATTTAAATGCAGCCTCCAACTATTATAGACTTATTAATGATTTTTATAGGCAACAATACTGAAAGAATTATGGCTAAGAAATAGTAACTAAAAAGTAGTGCCTCTTTCTGCTAAGGGACATTCTACCTATTACCTGTGACATTAAATAGCCAAAGATGCTTGGTTTGAGTAACCTCCTATCCCTAAGTTTGTATCATAGTTAGAAGAAAAGAAATCACTTGAATGTTAGATGGATACATTTTACTACTTAAATTTTATCATTTTTAACATATTACATAAAGCCTTAAATGCTAAGGAAAAGGTTATTATTTATTTTTTATTTTTCAAACTTTGCTGTATTTGTGCATTTTAGTTAGACATACAAGAATTCATTGTCACATATTTGTAGATGCACACAATATAACAATAAAATTCGGTCAATTTTGTTCTCTCGTAACTCTCTTTTTCCTCCTCTTTATCCTCCCCCTATTTTTAAATATTTCATTTTAATTATAATCTTATTTTAATAAACATTATTTCTAGGAAAGCAGATGGAAAAGAGAATGAGATTATGTGTATTAAAAGAAGATTTAATTAGTGATAAGTAACAGTATATTACTTATTTCTATCTTGGAAGATAAATTAAAGCAAAATTATTACACAGATGCTAAGAAAAATCGGGAATAATAATCATTTTTGATGTACAAATAACACAATTATATTTATAAAATGGAAAAGAAAGCAAAACCCTACTAGAATTATATTAGTCCACCACACAAAAAGCCAAGCATGTATTATAATCTGAGTTGTTCAAATTAAAAAATCAAAGTATAAGGACATTAATAATGTACCTTATCACTAGGAGCCAATGATACAATTTGACTAAGACCCAGCAAAAACAATAAGCTCCTCAAGACAAGGAACTACAGCCCTTTAATGCATGCATTAAAAGCACACAGCATGAGGAAGAATCATCACATTGCGTCTGTTCACTTTATCCAGGAGTCCCTTAAGGAAACCCTCAACACTGGTTGGGTCAGAGCCTCCAGTAAGCGATGGACACTTCAGCCTTTAGAAAGATTGGAAATGAGTCATCACTGATATGCACCTAGAATGTATTTGTCTATACTGACAAAATATCTTTTTGTTTTCTACTTCACTCATTTGTAAGTTGAAAAACTAACACCAATCTCTAATGACAATTTCAAACTCTTGTCCCATATACCACAGCACAGTCTGTAACACATATGGGACTGAACACATGAGTAGGCCAGGCATGGAGCACAAGTACTTTGGGAGGTGACAGTATGAAAGATGAGAAAACTACACTGTTTAAAGTGCCAAAAGTAGCAATATAAACTAAAGAGTAACAACCTGACAAAAGGAGTGATTAGGAAGTAGCTTCTATAAATTATTTTAGCTTTAGATATTTTTTTACACTGATTTAGTTGTATAACCATTTTATTGGCATTTAAATGTAATTTGCCAAGAATATGAGTGCATACTAGCTGTCTAAATACAAGACACATTTATAAGTAAAAAATTATAAACTTATGACACTCTTGTGCCTCTCTCCTAATAATGTTTTCAACTTTTAATCATTTGTATTTCTTTCTTTGTAGACACGGGATAATTAATATAGAAATGTCATTTTGAGTTTAGATTTTACATACATTTATTATTTCACTTAAAATAGTTTCCAGCTATCGTTAATATTGATTTGAATTTCTATATATACAAAAGTAAGATATTTACTTTCACCCTATATTTCTTCTTCTTTTTAAATATTTCACTGAGGAATCTCTAGCAATCACAGAAAAATCTTCCAGTGTGAACTAATTTGGACTATTTTACTACTCTGTTGAAATTACTACTCCTGTTAAATTTTTTACAAGTAAAATTGTAGAATATGGAGCTGGGGGCATATCTCTGTGGTGAAATGCTTGCCTAGATGCATGAAACTATGGGTATGATCATCAGCACTACGAAAGAGACAGAGGAAGAAAGGAAGGAAAAAAAGAAGAGAGGGAGGGAAGAAACACACACACACACACACACACACACACACACACTCACACAAATCTTGCAAATAAGACCTTCCAGCAGGTAGAATGGAAGCCTCTTGTGCATGTGTTTTGAATTTATATGAAATGGAAGACAAATGCACACACTAAGTTATTATTACATGTAAGACAAAAACAGTAACTAGTGTTCTCTGAGTCTTATTTCCTCTGTGGGTAGTATATTACCTAACTAATTCTAAATCATCTCTGTGTTAGATTTCCATTGCTGTGAGAAATATCTGAGAGAAATCCACTTTAAAGGAGGAAAAGTCTATTTTGGCTCAGAGTTTCAAAGGTTTTGGTTTATGTTCAGCTGGCTTTATTGCTTTGTGGATGGTGGCAAAGCAGAAAATCATGGAGGGAAGTGTGTTGTAAACCAAAGCTGCTTATCCCATGACAGCTAGGAAAAACAAGGAGAGGAGGAGGGGCCAAAGACCTGACTTCCTTCCATCAGGCCCCACATTCTAAAAGTTCTACCACCTCCCAGTAGCCCCATTGGTGGGGTGGGGGGACCAAGCCTTGAATACATGGACTATTGGGAGAAAAATGAAGTTCTAAATTATAACAATATATATGAAGTATCATTTACTCTACAATCCAAAATTTTTAAAACAATAAAATACAACCGAAATTACCTTTGGTATATTCCCTTTTTAAATAGGGAAATATTCTGATTTTAAAACACTGAACAAGGTTATCTTAATTTTGTGATCTAAAAGAAATAGTGTAGGATGGGTTATACATCAAGTAGGTGAATACTTTATGTATTTCTTATTAAAAAACAATATTAAGAAAATATCACATAATCAGGGGCAGATAATAGCTGAAGATATTCAGTTGTTTATCATAATACTACCTTTTTACCATTTTTCTCAGTATCTTGGATGAAGACATACATCTTCTTAAATATTTATCCAAATGTGGAACTAACAGGTAATATTATTGGAACATTGAATCAAAATTTTAAAAAATTTGATAGATTTAGGTTAACAATTCATAAACTGCATTAGGCAGAACATGACTTTATTGAATACTATTAGTATTATCTGAAAAATAAATCTTAGTAATATTAGGTGAGTAAAGCTTAATTTGATTTATTTTTTATCTTTTTTTTCTTTTTTATTTATTTTTATTTTTTTTTAGTCTGAAGAACCTCTCAGAACTTTTGAGTATCTGATGTTTATCAAAATATGCAAGATAATAATACAGTATAAATATTTTAGGAAATTTATCTGACCAAAGATTTTTTTAAGGAACATTACATAGGATGATTCCATGAGATGAATTTTGCATGGCTTAGTTCAAAATTCAAAATGCCAAATCATCAAACTGAAATTTAATGAGGATCAACAAAAAAACCCTACATATTTAGATCATACTTAAAAATATTAAACAAATGAGCAAATGATGAGATCATCTGCCATAGTGATTCTATATGAACCAAGAATGTTTCTAATTTGAACAAAGAAACAGTCAAATGCATGGTTGGGAGTGTAGCTCATTGGTAGAGCACTTGCCTACTATGTACAGGGCTCTGGGTTCAATTCTGTGCACTGCAAAAACAAACAAAAAAATAAACAACAAACAAAAACATACACACCCACACAATTGTAGTACTAATGTAATAATAAGCAATATAGGAGATGAGTTCACTGTATTAACATTATTGTAGTCTATGTGGAAGCATAACCTGGGACATTTCACAAATAGGATTATGCAATTGTACAACACTTAATCCTAAGTGTCCCAAAGAAAGGCACTTATCTTTCACATTTTGTCCTGGATATCACTTTAACTAGAACAGACCTGCATCAGTCCCTTGTGCTGTCAAACAAATATAAAATCTCATTTGCATATGAAAATAAACATTTCTTTCTCATGTATCTGCAGGTCATTTGTGAACCTCTACTGATCCCAGTCAAGGTGAAAATTTGGCTCTGGGCTGTGGACTGGATCTGGGTGTCCTCCATGTATCTCTCATTCCTCCTTGGACCAGCCAGTGTACATTCTGCTTATGAACATAACAAAAATATAAGAGGGGAGTGGAAACATGGTAGCTTCTGATGTCCTAGTCTCAAAAGCAGCATCCCATCATTTCTATCTCATTAACTAAATCAAGTGGTAAGTTAACAGCCTAAATTCATGTGAGCAATGTAGCCTGCATTTGTAGGAGGAACTTAACAACTGTACAGCTAAGACTATGGATATACAGAGGAGAAAGAACTGAAACCAACACTCTTTTTTTTCCAGTGCTAGGGATTGAAACTATGTGTTTAACTAGAGACATTTAACTGGAGTAGACCATAGAAAGAGGCTTGGGAGAGAGAAAGTCCTAAAGACCAGGGCATTGTAGAGCAGTTGTTTAAAATCAAAGTGTTTAGCAGAAGGAAAAAAGACTTGAGGAATCCAAAACTGTAATCAAGTCCTTAAAAGGCTGAGTATAAAAGAGAGCCCAGAATTATCTGGGGTTGCCCCAGGAGACAGAAAAATTAAAGCCCTAAATGGAAAACTGACCATGTGTTATTATTATCCATGTATTGAAAGCATAAAATTTGTTAGATTCAAAAGCAATGATCATCACAGTGCAATCCTGCTAAGCTTAGCACTTTTAGAGAACAGGCTGCAGGCATAAAACCCAGCATATTGTTTAATGGTACACTAAAGTGTGGTGATCAAATCTGAGCGAATAGGAGTAAAACACTTTTAAGAGTACACCTAAGTGTACTAAGTGTAGCTTTCAGCAGTACAGTATTTCTCTGAATTGATAAGAAAAAACAGTACTAGATGAAGTGATCAAAATGTAGATTAATGAAATGGAAATTTCTTCTGGATCATCCATGTTGGTATTGCATATTTATTTCTGGTAACTATATGGATCATCCATGTTGGTATTGCATATTTATTTCTGGTAACTATATTACAAATTATTTTAAAAGATCTATTCTCTTTTTTTTGCCTCTAGAAACAGCTCCAAATATCCAGTCATCTTTATGTGTTTATGGGGTGAATTGTCACATGAGTTGTGTAATATGCATAGCTAGCATATTCTTATAATGATATTTTCAAAAGCAAACATTAGAGTGGCAAATGATCTCATTTCGGAAGATGAGTTATATTGAAAAACATTAACAATCTGTTTGAAGTTTTATATATATATATATATATATATATATATATATATATATATATATATATAATTTTACATCTATCATTATTGTCAGTATTCAAAAGTCCACACATTTGCTTTTATAGCAGATAGGGGCCTAGTCAATGTATTTATATACTGAAATCTATGTGAGCAATTTAAGTGAACACCTAGCTATCCTTGGCATTAAAAGATTAGAAAGGGTAGTTAGCAATTTCTATGTTTCTTCCTACTGCTATGTAAATACGAGTTATTTATAAACCATGATATGTAAACTTGCACATAGAAAGAATTTTTTTTATCTCTTTTCTATACATAAGTATAGATGCACACAGGCATCTACTTATACTAAGCTCACCCACCAACAACATGATAAACACATCAGGTTTAAGAACAACTCATGAAGGGTGTTACACTACTTGGGTACTCAATACTGATTTTTAGATGAAGGGACTGAAAGCTTCTGGGCACCCCATCCTTTCCATCTGCATTGCTTTAACTAAATCAACTAGGAAGACACAGGCTAAACTCACGGGAGCAGTGTATGTATGCTACATTTGTAAGAAGAAATGTACAATTACAAAGCTGTACTCTAAAGCTGTCTTCATCTTTGGGGAAAGAAGACTAAAACAGAATCTTTCTTGACTACAATGGTCCCGAGAATAATTTCTTTCTAGGAATTAATGCACAAATGAAGCAGGATTTTTTTAAGTCTCATTATACTTGCAGGAGATATGCCAACAAGATAGTCTGGCTTTGGACTAAGTAACCTGGTCTATTCAACAGCTCAGGGTCTCCCTCCAAACATAGGACTGGAGACATGCTGGCACATCTTTCATGAGATCCATGAAGTTGACTGATACGTGTTCTCAATGCTGCACTCCCAGGAGTAGACAATCCCTTTTCTGTAGGTTAGTGCCTGTGAACAGTCACAGCTTCTTTCATCAGCCTTCATGAGCAACCAGACAGTCACAAAAGTGTGCCTTGCATTCTTTTTAGTAGAATGAAGTCTTTTTACCCCAGGCTTCTGTGCCAGATACTTGGCATGGAATATCTCATTTAATACTTTTGACCATTTGTGGAAGTATAATATGAGGATTTACAATTTAGTGAGATTGTAAGAGTTAAGTTGGTACTTCTCAAAACTTAATGTGCCCACATATGACAAAGAGATTTTACTAAAATGTAGACTTTTATTCACGGGCTCTGGGGTTGGGACTGAGATCTACTTTGCTTGCCAGATCCCAGATGATGCATACACTGATGATTCAGGAACAATCTTTGTGTAGCAAGAGGCTAATTGCTTATTTCATGGGGTTTATACCTAGCAGGGGAAATTTTGGAAATAATGTTCTGGTTTGGAAATCTGTGCCAAGTTTTATTTCATGCTGTGTAGAAGTTACGAGAGAGAACTGCAGCTCGTATTGGATGCAACACAAATGTTCACAATGAGTTTGGATTGCATTATTTTATTATCATGAGAATTGCTCTCCTAACCATAGGAGAGTAATAAAGACTATGTTGCTGAATACCAATAATCACTGTGTGGCTTCATCTAGGTCATGCATGATACTCCTATTATTGTTCCCATGCTTGAGTGTATTTAGACTCATGAAGACATAGCTAGGAAGCATGTGTTTTCTGGAAAGCTTCTTAGGGAAGAGAAGTAGGCAATAAATGCCAAAAAGAAATGTGTAAGGAAACTAAGGCAAACTACAAAGATCCTTCCAAAAGTTTCCAAATCTAGATTCAGTTTCAGAACTATATCTGCTGGCCCTACCTAGTGACTCTGTGTTCAAGTAATGTACATGTTTTGCTTTCTGGTGATGGTTCTCATACTTTGAAGGCAGAATCTTATCTTCAATATATAGAAATACAAGCTTCCAGACAATCATTTTGAGGATATTAGTAAATATGAGAGAATGAACAATGAGAAGACACAGCCTGAGGAAGACAGAAAAGAGAGTCTGAGAGAAATCTGGTTTGGGGCAATCTCATTGATGATCACCACTCTTTTTTCTTGAATTTCCTTCAATTATTCAGATGGGTAAGTGAGAAAGGAATGTGGGTGCTCTTTGGAGTTTCTTAAATACTGAAATCAGCAGTATTTGTCTTCCAGCTATTTCAGAAACTGAAGTAAGGTAGCATGATTAAATTTGAATGACACTGACTGACACTGTCTCTGAATTCCTTGGCAGGTGATCCTGTAATTCAGCTACAGAATTTGTGGCACTCTGTCAATATAGCTGTGTGGAAACTTCCCCTGAATTTTCCTCCTTCACAGCTCAGGGTTATGAATGGCTTTAAGTGAGCTCTGCAGAGGAAATGAAGAGGAAGCCATGTTCAGCTAGGGAGAACAAGAAGCTTCCCTGTCCCAAGCCTGAAGCCTCTCTAGCACCTGCCAGATATCTGTCTTATGTGACCCAGGCATAAGGCAGGGGCTGAATTTTGGAAGTCCCATGTTTCACTAAACATGGAGACCTAAAGGTGGATTTCCAGTACCTTTTGTTGTGTTCTGGTTTGTCTTTGTTTTCTCCTCCTTCTTGCCTGTTTCCTCCTTCACTTCATGATTGGCAGACTTCAGTCCAACACTGAAGTAACAGCCTCACACAGACTATTTAGCCAACTCCCATATGAGTGTGCTCAAATTCTATAAATAATCACTTATTCTCTATCATTCTTAGTATTTTTGTTTCTGAAGGAAAACTCTTCAGTGATGCAGGATTAGTTCCAAATTTTCTTTTCTTTCTAAGGACAAATATATGAACAGCACATGTCTTGGCATAGAAAACTATACCTTATCTCTAAGAACCAAAAAAATTATTTGAAAAGGCAAATGGGTGAAGGGAAGAAAAAGCAGACTATCTGCAACAGGATTTGACAAAGGAAAGTCTACAAGTCTGACCCACTGTCTTTTAAATAAAGTTTTATTGGGACACAGCCATGCCCTTGGTTCACTTATTTTCTATGACTGATTTCATGCTCTAATGGCAGAGTTGTATAGTGCAAGAGAAACTGGATAACCCACAAAGTCTAAAATATATTATCTGGCTCTTTACAGAGAGATTTTTTCCTATTCCTATTATAGACCTTAAAGAGAGAATTTTTTTTTTACCAGGTTTTATATTAAAATATTATTAGTTTCTATTTTAAGAAGTCTTATATTTTTATAATTTCTCATGAAAAGTGTTTCAATAAAATGTTATGAAAAATTTGAGCCTTTATAAAATCTACTGATCAAGTTATGATGTAAGTTACCATATGTTAATCATGTACTTTGTGCTAAACATTGTAATATATAAATTATTTAAACTGCTCTTTACTATAATACATTTTATAAATTAATAATCAAACACTTAAAATCTATTAAACTTCCTAATATAACACAAATAAAGTGACAGAACCAATCTCAAAATCCAAACTGTATTCTAAACTTTAACCTGACAGTCATCCCTATCAATACTTCCCTAATAACTAAAGTTCACCAGGCTAATACTTCAAACAAAGAAGAAATAATTAGTATTTGATATAATGATATGCCCAAATTAAAAACATGTCTTTTCATAGATATGAAATTACAAATGTCTTTGAAATGTTTTTACAGAGAAAATAAAAATATAATCAACAGCCAGCTTTTGCAAAATGCAAGTTTAATAACAGCATCTTGAGTAAGACTCTTATTTAGCTGAATTCAACCTTTCCTGTTCATATATAATTTGAACAAGCTATAATTCTTTCAAGCTATTCAGACTTGTTACATGATTGTCCATTTTAGATACATTTGACACCTCATTTTCTAAAACATTCTTGTAGCTATATAGCTATATTTTAGTTTTTTAAATCTCATAAAAACCCCTTTAAATCCATTTTCAAACATTCTACTTAAAGGTACAATAAAAGAGTCAATCTGAATCTATGCTGCCAGATGACATAATAGCTTAAGCAATGATATGATGTATTTTGTACAATCCATCTCTGCCCTTCCCCAAGGTTAGAAAACGCTCAGTGTTGTGATGCAAAAGATGGACCTGTTCTGCTGTAATCATTATTTGAGTTTCTAAAATGTACTCTGTAAAATAAAATATATTTCTCTTTTGTCCTTTAAATGCTTGCCCCTCTCTTTTCCTCATCTCTTCCCTCAGTCCTCTTCTTTCTCCCCTTTCTTCTTTACCTTGGAAACAGAGTTGAAAAAGCCCTACTCTGCAAGGCATGTTGAGAAGATAATTGTGGAATAAGGACACTGATTCATTTTGGCTTTAGCCTGACCTTCAACCAATGGGAAAGCAGCTTTATCTTTGAGGACATCAATTTATTTCCTCAAATGGACAGAGAATTAAGTTAATGAAGTTGAATTCGACCCTGAATACACCGTGACTACAGTGCTAGAGATAACCCAGAAGGTCAGAAGCAATAGGCCAACACAGATTGGCAAAGGCAGGAACAAAGTCTACAGGGGTTAGATGTAAGGCAGAGAAAAAGATAACTGAAAATGCAAATGCAATAAATTAAGGGCGAGAAATGAAGGGAAAACTCACCATGCCTTTTTCTACCTGCTCCCCTGGGTGGATATAGAAGAAAGAAGGCATTAAAGATGTTTTCATAGGAGAGTTGTGGTGACTGTAAGATGCCATGTGTCCTACCCTTCACCCAAACAAAGTGTATAACAGAGTCGAATCAGCTTCCTCCCCAAGAGTGGGCAGAGAGAGCATACTCATCTGTTCCTTCACACATTAGTTCAATATAACTACCCAATTTCAGTCTGAATCTCTCTCTCTTTATCCCTCCAATAATTATGCAATAATTATGCCCACAACAACCTAACTCTACCGATTCCATTACATGCAAACATATGATTTATATTTTATAAGTTGCATGGAATTTATTTCCACTGATAAACCTGTCTTTTTCTGCTTCTCTTTTTCCTCACTTTGGTCCTCTTTCATCTTATGCCTTTGTCCCGATGACTACAGACCATGGGCAGCAGGAGAGGCCAAGGAATCAGGCTTCAGGAAGAAGGGCTGGTGGGGTAGATAGAAGCTGATGCCTCCCTGCACCTATTCCTGCTTTAATAGGAATCTTCCTAATCCAGGGTGGAACTCCTAGTGTCACAGGCACACAAGGACCAGGTCAGAGAAATCTATTGAAGCAGGATGCACTATCTAACTCTTCATTTATAAATCTGCATATTTGAGAGTTCAAGACAGAAATACATATATATGTAACATAGAAATACTTGCCAATGAAGAGACCATGTGTACAAAATGACCTCCACTTGAAAATTCCTCACAGACTTACTCTCCCATTTCTTTTACTAAGTATGTCAGATTTGCTGGGAACTGATTGGGGGAAAATGCAAATTGAAAATCTTAACAAATACAAAGGACACTGGGAAATGGACTTAGGGGAAGTGGACTGACAACACTAACAAGTCCCTGCTTGGTCATGGAGAAATGAGGATCAGGTTAAAACACCTGGAAACAAATGACAAATAGGAGTGATGAGATTAGATGGGCTTTAGATGAATATGTGATTTTCAAGGAATTCAGAGAAAACCTTAGAAAAATGATCAAAGCCCTCCAATAATTATTCAAAAACCAACTATTTCTATGAAAGTACTGAAAATTACATGAGGGATGAAGGCTGTGGCCTTACATTCTCCTGTAGCAATGATGCCCTAAAAGGCAACACAACTCATTGTTTAGTCTAATATTGTGCAATCTCTTTATTCTAAGAATGCACACATAGTGGAACAGCAACCTAAATTTTATAAGTAAAATACAAACATAATTTTTAAACTAGTTGTTAAAATTTTTAGGAAAAATTCTAGCCAAATCTTTCTCCATTATTAACTACGTAATTATGCAACACTTTTAAAATCAATTTCAAATGCTCTTTCCCTGATGCCAACTTTTCTTAGATATTAAGATATTCCTCTGCTAGGAAAGAATCTCAGGGATCCCTGGGCCCATTTCCTCAAGTTAGAGAGAAGATAACTAGAGCTCATAGAATAAGATCACTTGCCTGAAGTCAAGGGAATCCAAATCAAGGTCAGAGCTGTCCATCAGCCTACTGGCCCCTCTGCATACTGCTGCCCCAAATTCCAATCTAGACAAATTTCCACATTTGTAACTAATATTAAAAAACATGAACCAGAAGTTTGTTACTTTACAAACATGTCACACTTTCTAGAGTGAATCCCGAGTCAGCAGTTTCTATAATGTCTTTGGGAACAGTTTCTAATTTCAAGTGTATCTTTCCAGAGTTAGATTTAAAAAAGGTAACCAAATTGTCATTTTAAAATAAGTCCATGTTTCAATGATCAACTACACATTATTTCATTCTGCTCTTTCAATATATTAGTTACACTTTTTTTGAGAGAGAGTGAGAAAAAAAATATTGCCAACAAATGCCATTTTGCAAAATTTACAAAAACTCAGTTTGGCTCATTTGTAAAAAGAAAAAAGCTTCAGAAAAATAAAAACATGGAGTTTGGGATATGGCTCAGTGGTACAGTGCTTGCTTAGCATATATGAGGTCCTGTGTTCAAACCCCAGTACTGAAAAATAAAGGTACATGTCATTTTTATTATACTAACAAGATGCTACCTTACTAAGGAAATATTGAATTATTGACAGCCAAATAATGTAGTTAAGGATATGCAGATTATGTAGAAAAATACACATTTTTAATTTTGAAATTTAAATAAAACAGATATTTCTTTTTCAGCTATTTTGTCTTATCTGGTTAATATTAAATATTGTATAAAAGTACCTAGCAGATGTATTGAGGGAAATTCTGTTCAGTGATTCCCCTTTCCTCTACTTGTTTGATTTAGTTTCAGTGTTGATGGCTTGTTCCTCTGTTTGCGCTATAAATTTTCACAGATTTCTGTTTTATCACTCATTAGTAATATAATTACTCAATTACTTGTTCATTTCCGCACTAACGTGAGAAAGTTTTAAGGATGGGAACTTTGTCTTATTTAAGTAGCAGAGTCACAGAATATTATCACATGGGGGCTCACTAAGTGTTGATGGAGTTGTCCTTCATTTTCTTTTCTTCTTCATTTTTAATTTAGTTCTCTCAAGCAGATAATCCCCAAATTGAAACACAACCCCTCCCAAAATCTCCTAGTTGGCTTTCATTTGTGTTTTCCTCCTTTTGGGATCGGTGGGTTACGCCATTTGAGGAAAAAGAAAACACTCAGTAAAACCCTTTAAAAGCTGTGATTTTATTTTAAATTTTCACAGGTTTTCATTAAGGTCACTGATTATTTCTCATTATGGTTCCAATAAACACAGGTTTTCTTTAATGCTTTTCCTTTCCTAACTTCATCTACTTTCTACAACTGGATATAGAGATATAGCAGCCATTAACTCTAAAAGGATAGCCTTTCAAAATATAGGGAGCTATGACACCAGAATTTACTTCATAGATCTTTGCATACTTCCTTACTTTGAATACGAAAATAAAATTTTAGTTTCTCACTTCATAAGCATTTTCCTGGCAAACTGGCCAGGTTTAGATGACCTCTCTAAAATCTTGCTAATTAATGAAAGCATCACAGAGGAACCTGTTAAGAAGTAGTAGAAGGTTAATTGTGTTAGAATGGGTAAGGGTCCACATACACTGAGATAATTCACATAGTGGTTAGAATAATGGACCCCTAAAAATGGTTTTATACATCTTTGAAAAGTATTAATTTGCTAATACAGTCATCTGGAACCAAAATGGATTGTACCATTCAATAAATGCATCTTTTAAAAAATTACAGTGCTAAACCACAAAATATAGTTTTGGATACAAATCTAGCAAGGTTAAACTATGAATGAGAAATCCTAATCTTTCAGTAAAGATTCATGTTTCATAATTTTGACAGGTAGTAGGCATGCCAACATGTTTAAAATGCCATGCTAAGTCACTGAGTATAAGAGAAGCAAATCTAGCCTGAGAGGTGGCACTCCCCTGTAATCCCAGTGCATACAGAGGTTTGAGTCAAGAGGAGGGCAAGTTCAAAGCCAGCCTCAGCAACAGTGAGGTGCTAATCAACTCAGTGAGACACTGTCTCTAAATAAAACACAAAATAGGGCTGGGGATGTGGCTCAGTGATTGAGTGCTGCTGAGTTCAATCCCTAGTACCAAAAAAAAAAAAAAAAAAAACCAAAACAACAACAACAAAAAAAAAACAGCAGCAAAATCTAAGTTTAACACCCCAGGATCTCCTGATCTGTTGAGAGACAAATGAACAAATAGGTGGCATGACACAGTTATGCATTCTGTGTTTTCATCCCAGATGCTTTCTCTTTCTCCTTCTTTCACCTCCACAAAACAAAGCTATTAAAAAAAGCACACTAATGCTGTATTTTTTTCAGTGTTCCCTCTTACCCCACCAGTGTTCCCAATAAATATGTTTGCTGGAATTATAAACACTTTCCTTCCAACTTCCAAAAAATCAGAGTTCAGAAGTTGAAAAAATGTGCCTAGCACAAGCTCCATCTTAGAGTAAAATGGCCAACATGATTTAATGAATGCTGAATGAAAAAAAATCTCTTTATTAGCTTAAAAAGAATAGCTTAAACAGAATAAAAAGTCACAATAAAGAATGGTGCCCAAGTGTCAGGTTCATTATGGTATCATGCTCTCACCCTACCAAGTAGTTAAATCTTTTGGGACTATTTTAGCTTCTGGTTTCATAGCACACTAGAAAACAGAAGAAGAGCCCAGCACGCTAGTGGATGCCTGTAATACCAGCAACTTGGGAGCTTGAGGCAGGAGTATTGAGAGTTCAAAGCCAGACACAACAAAAGCAAGGCACTAGCAACTCAGTGACACCCTGTCTCTAAATAAAATACAAAATAGGGCTGGGGATGTGGGTCAGTGGTCAAGTGGCCCTAAGTTCAATCTATGGCTTGAGTTCAATCCCCAATACCCACCCCACCACCACCAAAGAAAAGAAAAAAAAAACAGTACAAGACAGTGGAAGAAAAATACTTGAGTTAACAGCTCAGAATATGTAACTATAAAATTTAAAGCTACTTTGGGGGGTACAAAAATGAACACCAAAAAATGGTCAGAAGCAAAGGTTTTTGTTTATTTCCCCTATTGCACATGTGTGAAATATTTCATTTGTGTGTGTGTGTGTTTCCCTATCTTTATGGAATAGTACTTTCCAATACTGTATCCAGACTGCCATCGGGCAATGTCTCACATGCAAACAACAACAACAAAAAATCAATAAATATAAAAATAATCATGGGACCCCCTTGGTTATACTTGCCATAATTCCCTAAGGACTGCAGAGGAAAATTCAAACTATTTAATGAGAAAGGCAAAAGGCAAAGCTCTTGATTATTATCTGACTCAGCCAACTTGTCAGACTTCACCGCTTTCAGTGTTCTGCCTCTTGCCTAGTAAACCGCCTGCTATGAATGCTTCCATGATCTCTGTTGTGCTCCACTACAGTAAAATTTTTCTCTAAGAACCTACCCGATGTCAATAAAAGCTGTTTGATCACCAGCTCCAGTACGTCTATACACACCAGGCCCGCCTCCATTCATGCCAAGTCCATCCAGAAGTTCCCAGGCTTCACACTCTTGCCACATCTTCACATCTCATTCTTTATGTTTTAAATGTGCACCTAACCCAATCCTTTCTGAATTTTTGAAGTTCATGGCCATGTACTTAATCTCATACCTAAATCATGTTCATGTTTTTTTTTTGTAATTTTGAAGTTGAGATGTTTACAGACACTTTCGAACAAAACATTTTTTTTGTAAATCAATTTTCTGCATTGACATTCCTCAAGTTATTCTTATGACAACCAATGAAAGATAATTATTCACCATATGAATAATGTGCCATTTCTCAAGATCCCACCAGTACCCTTTTGTTCTTAACTTAAAGCTCTCCAAGGCAGTTGTAATTTGCAAAACTAATTTTCCTGTCTTCTTTAATCATCCCACTCCAACTCAGACTTATCTGTATGTCTTGTAATTTACAGGATATGTCCAAAAATACTCTAAAACTACCTTAATGTGAAATTATTTCTCTTTGCAAAAAAAAGATTAATTTTTCCTGTATTCCTTTTCTGTGTTGGTGACACTAAGTTTCACCCAGCTAGACACATGGAAATCATTTTAGTTTCTTCCATCTCCCTCATGTTGGTGGCTAACTTCCCTCTGGATTTCTGCACTCTGCTGCTTCTAGTCTCCAGATGGAAAGATGACCCCCTTTAGCCATTTCCTCTACAAGAAGTTATAATAACTCTTTAAACATGCAAATCTGGTTTTGTCCTCTTTTATATTAGTATTCACTCTCAGATGCCTTTCCCCACTCACTTGTACAAAAAAAAAAAAAAAAAAAAAACCTTTTTTATCCTTCCAAATGGCTAACCTGCCACTTCTGTGATGGCTCCCTTGATTCTCCCAGGCACAAAATTAATCACTTATTCTCTCCCCTGATTATTTTATCTTTTAATCATGTTTATATCCCAAGGGTTTGTTTCTATTTATTTTGGTTGTTGTTTTTCTCTATATGATTATATTTTAGTAGTATTTCATTTAGATAGTATTAATTTCATTCATATTTTGTATATATATATATATATATATTTATATATATTTATATATATTTATATATATTTTATATACATGAGTTTGTGGGTATATGTTTCAGTTAAACCTCACTTTGCTCTGTATTTTCAGTACATAGCACAAAACCTGGCCTAAACAATGACCTTGATAAAATTGACCCTTAAGCCATGCCTAGCCCCATTATCCAATTGCAATAAAAATCATTTTTATCTGTAATTTTTAAAATTTTTTTTCTAAAAGACTCAAATATTTTTCCTGTGCTCATGATGTTCTTCATTCCTTCTCCCCTTCTATCTCCATTTCCATCTTTATCTCTTTTATCCCTCCTTTACAACCCATCTAACAATTATGATTTTTTGTTTGTTTGTTTTGGTACCAGAGATTGAACCCAGGAGCACTTAACCACTAAACCACATCCCCAGCACTTTTTTATATTTCATTTTAAGACAAGTCTTTCTAAGTTGCTTAGGGTTATGCTAAGTTGCTGAGTTTGGCTTTGAACTCATGGTCCTCTAGCCACAGCCTCAGGAGCCACTGGGATAACAGACATGTGCCACGGTGCCCAGCTGGAACAATTTTTAGTTAAGTAAATTCTCCACATTGATCCACTCTATTACAAAAAAATATAGAGACTTATTGGTTAGAGATTTTCTTGTCTTGTCTATCTTTTTCTTTTTTGTACCAGGAATTGAACTCAGGGGCACTTGACCACTTAAACACATCCCTAGCCCTATTTCAAATTTTATTTAGAGACAGGATCTCACAGAGTTGTAGGCAACTGGCTCAAGGTTGCTAAGACTGTCATTGAACTTGTGATCCTCCTGCCTCAGGAGTGAGTTGCTGGGATTATAGGTGTGCACCACCATGCTCTGCTAGAGATTTTCTTTTATGTTTGGTGGAAACAGTTTATTGCAAAATAGGTACACTTTAATATTTTAAAAATTAATGTGACATATATTTTCTAATTTTTTAAAGAAAATTCTTTGACTTTATTTTAAGGTTATTCATCAAAGTTATATTGAAAGCCCCAAATAAAGTGAAGAATAATCTAACTTCACTCTCAAATCAGTGTGCATACAAACTGTTTGCGGAATAAAGGACAACTTAGTTTTGTGTTGACACAGAATAAAAATGTGCAGGGGCATTGTATAATTTTCATCTCTTCTCCTGTAACTTTGATCTCTAAAAAGTTCATAACTCACAAAGAAGGACAAATAGATAAGAGTCATAAAGAAAGCACAACAGATCCAGAGGATTTGTAGCATTTGTTCATATTTTAAGTAGAAAATTTCCACTTTTTCTTTCCCCTATTATAAGGGCATTTTATTCAAATGGACAAAAATCAAAGCTGAGAATATTCTAAAATATTTCATTACCAACTCACATCTGTTCATAATTCTTCGCTTCTTATCCCTGTCTGCCAACAGCCATCCCTACTCATTATTGTGATGTTTATGCTCTGGGCACCTGGTCAGGACAGGTTCCATCTCTCCTATGACTTAGAACAAAACAGCAAATCAGAAAATACCTGTTATGAGGGACTGCATATTAAGTAGAAGGCAAAATGAAAGTAGCCTCTCAACTATTCTTTGGGAAGTCTATATATTCCCTATTGGTATAGGAAGCTGATTTGACAAAGTCGTACTTTGGAGTCCCAGGATTGTTTGATGACACTCCATTTGTAAGGAAAGCAAGAGCACATTCTGGTAGCCCTTGTGAAAAGTGTTTGTTTGTTTGTTTGTTTTCTACTTACCTGTGGGATCTGGGTGGGCACTCAGCAAGTAAATACCAATACAATGTAACAAAAATTTGTCTTGATGAGCTGATTACCTCCTGAGAAGGCAGTCTCATTATTGGTCTAAAAAATAGTAATTTGATTCTGGTTCTTTATGAAGCAATCTGAAAGTACTTTATTTTAAAGGTAGAAACATTTTGGTTAAGCTTTTGGGAATCAAGCTCAGAATCAGTTTTCCAAAGGATCAGCTAATTAGGCAATTTAATGTACAAGAAAATGATTCCCCCACAGAGAAGGTTAATGGATTTTTCAGTGTAAAATTATTTGCCTAGAACTAAGTGCTGACTAAAATGCCAGATATAAATGGGTAAAAAGTTAAGTAAAAAACACAGAAGCTAACAAACTTTATTTTACCCTGCAGGGAAATAATGTAGTCTGAAGTAATATTTAATAAGTATGTGGAAAGCACAAATTTTTTTCCCATGGATCTATTAATACATTGAAATTCAGGAAAATAATAAAATATATTGTTAATATGAATATGTTTCACATATGCAGAAAGAATCTCTGAGTACAAAGTAAATTTTAAAAAACTTAGGTTTAAGAAAACTTATTGGAAGCATTCTTATTTTTTATTTTATGGGGAATCAAAACTGGATTGTGAAAGCCTAATAAGAAAATTAAGTTTAAAAAAGGAACATGTGGATACCAGAATGAGGTTAGTGTTAGCAGTGTAAGGGAATTTCAAAGTACCTTTCCTGTCCTTTGTGGATTGGATGTATTATACCTACAACTGACATTACTATAAATGTTTTAAATGTCACAGAACTTCATGGTTCTTGACGACAACCTTAAAATGCCATAAGGTTGACACAACACGGAGGACAAGAGCTGAACACTGACGTCTCCCGTGGAATGCTTCAGTAAAGGTCAGCTTGGCTAGGTCCTCCCCTCCAGCACACCTTGGGGAAGGTGTCCGCTCTTCTCTCTCCACCATCTGCTCCGGAGCCTGGATCCTGGTTCAGCCAGCTCTAGGACTCCAGAGCCACACACTACTTTGCAGACTACACAAGGAGTGCACTGCCTGCCGTTCAGGTTCACAGAGTTTTCACTGCTAGAACCATCAAGACACTAACCCAGGATATTACAGAACCCCTTGTTTTAAAGTTATTAGTAGTTTTAGTATCTTGTTTAAGATGACTGGTATATAAACTAAAATAATCTCAGCAACTCTGGAGGCTAAGCCAAGAGGATTGCGATTTCAAACCTAGCTTCAGCATCTTAGCAAGACCCTAAGCAACTCAGTGAGACCCTGTCTCTAAATTAAATATAAAAAAGGGCTTGATAGTGACTCAGTGGTTCAATTCCTGGTATCATCATCATCATCATCATCATCATCATCATATTGAAAAATGAAAAAGTGAACATTCCTTCCCATTTTATTTCTAATCCCCAAAGTGGATAGATAAGAAATTTGGATAATGGTCTGCTGAATAATCTTGGAAATGCTAAATAGTTGAAATTGTGTAAAATAATGACTAGAAACTGAGGCCAGAAAAGTTCTCCCTATTGCACCAGGTATTGGCAAAGAAACTTGTCCTCTGCTGGAAACCCTCCCCAGAAAAGAATCATTAGAGGTGGGACATAGACTGTAGCCATATGCAGGTGTAAAGTCTGGATTTTCATTGCTCAAACAGGGAGAAAATCCTGATTGGGAAATTAACATGAAAGAACAATCGGGGCCTCTGGAGTCCTAAAAGAGGAAAACTTAAGTGCACTTTAAATACATGTTCAGACCAGAGTAAATGGGTTTCACTCTCCACCAAATTACATCAAAGTTGAAAATTATAACACACACACACACACACACACACCTACCATCTGGGAGTATAAACAAATTAATACCTAAGAACTAGAACTGAATCACTTCAAAGACTAAATGTAAGTTAATTTAAGATGTTTAAAGACATAAAAAGAACTTTCATAAATTATATAGGAAGAATTATAAATATGGGAGGAAAAAACAACAAGTAAGTTTAAATTAAAAAATGGAGAAAATTACTAAATAAGAAAAATATAATAATTCAAAGTAAAAATATCAATGGTCAAGATAATTACAAATCAAAGACTTATAGGAAGAATCAGAAAACAGAAAAAAAATCTAAACAATTTATCCATAACACCACAGAAATAAATGTGGAAATGGAAAATATGATCAACCTTAGAGAAATAAAACATTTTAATATAATGAGTTGTTTATAACAAAATTGACAGATTTTTTTTTAAATCTGATATTTTCATGGACAGTTAATTTATAGAAAAACAGAAACACTTATCCAATACTGGTATGAGCATAAATTGATGTGATCTCTTTAGATCTAAAGGGGGTGATTTGAGCCAAATTTAAAGACTTTTTATACCACATGGGTCAGAATTTTACTTCCAGGTATACTCCCTTTAGAAATGTGTGTTAACAAGGGCTTCAATGGCCTTTGTAAAGAAAAGTTATTCAGTAACCAAAACAATCATGCAAAATACAGGGTATTTAAAATTCCTGGCTCCTGTGCAGGAGATATCAGTACCATCACTAGATTTCATGCCAAGTAAAAAAAAATACCTTCAGATATTTGAATAGTGCATCCTCTAATTGAGGAGCATTATGCAGATTCTTGAGAAATTTATATATGTATACAAAGAGGTAAACTGGAGAAATTTAGCAATGTCCACAAAGTTACATGTATTGGGTCAGCAGGCTTCCATTCTTCCTCCCCTTTTATGGCAGCTGTGGCTTAGGACTTTCCACCTGGCTGAGGAGACCACAAACGGCCAATCAGAAGCAGACTTAGCAATGGACACCAACCACCATGGGATCTTCCAGCTGAAGCAATGGCCCTATCAGCTCACATCAGCCTTACCAACCAGTGACAGACACATGCCCCTAAACTCGGCTCCGCCAACCTGCTATGAATAGCTGCAATTTAGATGGCCTAGGCCCTCCTACCTCCAGCTTCCCTTATTAGCATTGTTCTTGCAACAACACTAAGTATAAGTAGCAGCTAAATTGACTGGAGTAGATGTACATTCATTTATATGGCTACATTTATGAAGCATAAAATAATTGAAAAAGAAACTTCCCTAATTGTATGTATAGTATGATACCATAAGTGTCCATTAAAAACAACAACAACAACAACAAAAAAAAAAAAACATGTGCAGTGTTATAGGTCTATCCTTGACTCTGAAAACTGTGGAATAAAAAAATAAAACCAACTTTAGCATAGTAGTCGCCTCCAGAAAAGGAACTGGAAAAATAAGAACAGGGAACCTAACTCCATTCAATATTTTTCTTTAAAAAAAAGCACAAATATGGCAAAATGCTGACATCTGCAAGTAAGAGTGAATACGTTAGATTGGTTTGATTATTTTCTATAATATTCTTTATGTTTGAAATATATCATGATTACATTTTATTTCAGAAATATTTGGCAAGATTAAGACAGATGGAATCTTAATCAAGAAGATCACTCCAAGAGAACAATCTCAAGAGTCACTAAAAGGACAAAAAAAGAAAAGATTTAATAAACATAGAGACAACACAAAGGACTTCCTCAAAGTAATGTCTTCAAATCTTCATGAGAAATGCCTATCATCCTACAAATGTACACCTTGCTGAAACATCATTTAAGAAGGAGCATGGATCAGTGAGGATCCTAATAAAAAAAATTCAAGGAATTGTTTCAAAAGGAGGAGGTTGAATCCAAAATAAATAATGGAACTATAAAAAGTGAAATAAGTAAATATAATGGAAAATAAATTGGTAAATCTAAAAACTTTAAAAGCCAACATCAGGATTTAAATACCAGGTAGAACTAAGATCCCAGAAAAACAGACAAATAATCAAAATGGAATGGAGTGTGAAAGGATTAATAGCACAAAGGTTTTCCAAAATCTCAGGCTTGCTAAAAAAAAAGGCTAGAGTTGCTGATTAAACTTAGACTTTGCTGGACAAAATGCATGTTAATAATTGCATAGACTATAAACAGAATCCTTGAATGCCACATCAATAAAAAGTAAAAGAAAGGAAAAGAGATGGAAAATAGCAAATATTCACAAAATGCTTCCTATTGCTATGCATCAAGCCCTATTCTACATACTATTACTTTAATCATTACAACTCTCTGAATGGTAGTCCCATTTTTCAGATGAGGAAAGGGTAAAAAGGAGAAGCTGAAATATGGGACCAAAGGTTGTACATTTCTATGTAATGAACCCAGGTGTCTTAAACCCTAACATTCCATCTCCAAAAACCATTCTCTTTCCTGTAATAGGATACCTAATTTGGACAGTTAATAAAATTTGCAATCCAGTAGAAATCAGGAAGGCAAAGTTTTTTAAACAAAAACTAAGGGAAAAAAAGAAAGTAAAAAGTGTAGCAAATTTAAACATAAAACAAGGTAGCAAAACAAAGCTAAATATTCTCATATCCATAGAAATATAATAGCAAACCCACCAAATAGTGGATAAGTGTCTAAGGCTGAGTTTTTCAAACACAACAGCTATATACTTTATACAAGAGACATAACTAAAATCCTATGACACAGAAATACTGAATATAAAATGACAAAAAATTGTGTGTGTGTGTGTGTGTGTGTGTGTGTGTGTACATACTGTGTTTTGTTATCTAGCATTTAAATCCTACTTCTACTGTTGACCATACAATTGACTTTGTCCAAGTCATTAGATTTCTCTGAGCTTCAGTTGCCTCAGCTATAAAATGCATTGATTTGACTTACTCTATAGGGTTTTTATGAAAATTAAATGTGACGATTCATACAGAAACCTCATATTGTGGCTAACCCACAGCAATGCTGAACATATTATCAATAAAGTTAAAATTGTAAATTTGTTTTTTATAAACATCGCTATGAGTATGTTAAGACTATAAATTACAATTGAGTTAGGAAAAAAATAGTCAATTATCATATATAAAATAAGTCATTTTTACCAATTCAGCAAGTTTTCTTATTTTGCATAAATTTAATTAAATTTGATTTCCTGTTTATAACTTATATACATATATTAATTATATAATACTTAAATGTATTAAGAAAACTGTCATAAATAAACTAAGTTGAGGGTTGTACCTTAAATTTAATTCAAAGCTTTATACAAAACCATATGCTAAAGTAACATACCCTCCACATTAATAAATGTAATTTTGTTACTTTAAATTGTCAACATAGTTGGCAATTCTAATGTAGAACTCAATGAAAAATATAACCAAAATTTAGGTATGTAAAAATCTCAAAATTTGATGTATTAATGTAAACTTTATTCACAAAATTTTAAAAGCTTGAATATATTAAATTTTATATTACAAAATATTTTGTCTTTATCTGGTTTTGGAGTCATGCCATATTGGTTCTATAGTATGAATTATGAGTCATTTCCTATTTCTATCTGTAGATATTTCTATTGCATTTTTTTCAATTTGTCTTGAGGCATAAATAGGAAATAGAATATTTAAGAGTTTCTTAAAATATGATGTATTACTAAGTATATAATCTCTCTTTGTCTTTGATTTAAATTTCTGACTTTATTCAACTTATTTCCAAATTTAAACCCATAAGAGTTTTCTGAAACTTCAAACTTCTCATTTATTTCATAGAACTTTTGTTTTGTGTTGGTATTGATATATTCATTAGTGCATCATCAAGAATATGATTACACAAAAATCAGTGAAACCAAAAGTTAGTTTTGTGAAAATATTATCAAAATTAACAAAGTTCTAGCTAATCTAAATAAGGGGGAAAATGTGAAGACTTAAATAATTTTGCAGCTATTGGATGTAATGTACTATCAATTGTAATTGACAATAAGGTCTGGTAATGTTGTCCAAGTTTCCTACAAACCTACTGATTTTTGTCTACTTTTCCTATCAATTATTCAGAAAAATGCAATTAATATATCCAACTATAATTACTCAGTTGTATTTTTGTTTTAGTTATGTCAGTTCATGTATTTTGAAAATCTGTTTTAAATGCACACCCATTTAGAACTGCTATCCTTTTCTGTTGAATACACTCTTTTATCATTTTGCTACACTAACTTTCTTATGCCTATGTTTTGCACATAAATCTTTTTCTGTATTTAACTTTCAACATATCTGGTCTTTAAACTGTAAATCTTATAGTTTTCATAGGAGTCTTACTTGTTTATCCATAAGACAATCTCTGCTAATTTTTATATGCAATCTACTTATAATGAACATACTTATTAATATGTTTGAATATAGGCTTATCATCCTTCTCTTTTCTAACTTCACAACTGCTTTGGATTCCTTTGCTATTCTTCGTCAAATATATTGTAGTATATCATTTTATGTCCTCTATTAACTTTTTAGGTGAATCTCTTTGTATTTAATGTTTTTCTTTCCTTAAAAGAAAATTTTTTATTCAGTATGAAGCTATTATTTCACAATCAACTCTAACTTGAAATTGCAAAAACATTTTATAATGCCCAACACATCTTCTCTCTCATTCCAAGGCTAGTAAATTTGACAAAGGAATACAAATACTCTTAATCTTTTTTATTTTCATGCAAAGCAGAAATATCCCTTAAAAAGTATCCAGTTACATAATGGAAAGAGACTGCAACAGAAACAAAACTGCTGGTTGAGGACATTAGGCATCTCTGTGCATGTATATAGCTATACAAGTTCTAATGTAAAATAACTGCATTTACTTTTATTCGTCTTTGATGGTAACTTTTTACAAGAACGTTTCACTATCTTGGATGACTGCCATCAAAGGATAGTGTTCTAAAATGGCTAATTTTCTCCATAATAGGATAAATGAAGTAACAGTATTAGGGATAACATTTCATAATTTTTTTTCTTAAAGCTTTATGGTTTTGCATAGTATTTGGGTTCATTCTGACAAACTCATACGTGCATGGAAATTGAGATCAGTTCATGATCCTCCATTTTTCCTCCCCTTCTCCTTTCTCTAGTAGGCTTCATTTCACTCATCTATTAAAGTGAATTTGATTGGTTCTGGTTCTTTATGTAATCTTATCCCTCTCTGCTTCTTCTTTGAATTTATTTTTAATTATTTTAGTGATTGCTCGTGAGATTATAGAAATGCATTCCCAACATTATAGTCTGTTTATAATTAATATTGCACCACTTCTTATGAAATGTAGAAATTATAATATTATATATAGTTCCATTTATTTTCATCCTTTGAGTTACTCATCATATATTTTGCTTCCTTATATAATATAAACCCTATACTACATTGCATGTAATTTTGTTTAAAGCAATTATTCTTTTGAATAATTAACAAATTATCACCAGCTCTAAGTGTAGTTTGCTAAGCCTGGCATTTTCTAAACTTCGTATATTACAGGTAATGTTGTTCACCAAATTCAGACCAAAAAAATACACATTTACTCATGTATTTACCATTTATGATAGTCTTGACTCTTTCATATAGATCTGATTTTCCATCTAGTATCATTTCCCTTTAGCCTGAGGGACTCCAAGGAATTCTTCGAGTACAGTATACTGATAACTTATTCTTTCAGCTTTTGTTTACTAAATTTTTTCTTCTTCATTTTATTTATTTATTTTTATTTTTTGGTGCTGGGAATCAAAACCAGTGCCAGTGCCTCAGGCCATATCTCCAGGCCTTAAAGCACATTTTTAGCACATTTTTTATTAGTTATAGAAATCTGGAAGACATTTACTTTCTTTCAGCATCCTAAAGCTGTCATCCTTTTCTTTTGACCTTAATTATTTTTGATATGCTGTTCCACTATCAATACTGCCTTTGTTCTGCAAATGCTTTTGTGCTTGTTAAAATTTTATTATTTTCTTTCAGCAATTGGATGATAATATGGCTAGGTTTTTTTTTTTTTTTGGGGGGGGTGATGCTGGAGTACATGCGAGGCAAGCACTCTACAACTGAGGTATATCCTCCCCAGCCCTAGGTGTAGTTTGCTAAGCCTGGCATTTTCTAAACTTCCTATATTACAGGTTATGTTCTCATCAAATTTAGACCAGAAACAAAAGAGGATAATATCTCTTAAAATATGTTTTTTCTCTTATTGTTTATCCCTTCTTTCTGGAATTCTGATAAAATATTTTATATTGTTCCACTGGCCATTGAAGTTCTTCTCATTTTGTTTTCCCTTTTCTTTTTATCTTGGGCTCTTTCATTTAGTTGTATTGTTTACTTATCTTCAATTTTCTTGATCCTTCCTTTCATATTATATTTTACATTATTCAATGTTGCTAGTGATATTTAAATGCTCAAATATTGTACTATGTAGTTCTAGACATCCCTTTGGTCCTTTTTCTAGTTTTATTTTCTCTGCTAAGATTTCCCATATGTTTACATTATGAATGTACAAAATATGGATAATATTTTCCTCTAAATGCATAAAATATGTATAAAATTTTCTTTAAAAATCTTTTGTTATCCAAATTTCACTTCTCAGAGATTTTTAACTGGTGCTGGAGATCGAACCCAGGGCTTACATCTCTCTATATTAAAGTCTGTCTTTATTGTTAGCTCTTTCGGCTTGATTTTGGGTCACACTATCCTTCTTTTCCTAACTAGTATTTCTGTATTATATGATAAGCATTGTGGCTGTGTCTTCATATGAAGGCTTGTCTTCTCTAAGGGTTGCTGAATTTTGTTCTGTGAGGAATTAAATTAATGGCATATCTACTTCAACTTTGTAGGTATAATTTCTGTACTATTTAACTGGCTCTATTTAAATTTTTGCCTCAGTCTTAGGAACAGCCATCAATATTTGGCTTTTCCTAGGTCTCCTCTGAATGCCCAAGAAATTCCTGGAGATTTATTCATTCTCTCAGGAGTGGAATTCAGAGGAGTCCTGGCTCAGTCTGGCCTCAGTTTCTCTAATTCACTCACCAAACACATAACACCTTTCCTTTAAGTTTACAAAAATTGCTGCAAATGCAGATCAGTTTTCAGCCAAAGTTCCAAGGGGAACATTCCTATGACATCTGTCAACAGCATCTTCTCAGCCTTTTTCTCCTGGCACTGTTCCACAAATCCCAGCCCCTTCAGAGGCCTCAGACTGCAGGCCCATGCCCTCAGCTCTGTGAGAGCCCCACTCTTCCCCACACTGCACTTCCACCTCCATACAAGCTGGCTCTGGATGTCATGTCATGAAGAAAGCGAGGGTGAAATGAAGGGCTCAGATCACTCATATCCTTCCTCTGGAGGATGAAGTCTTCTGCTGAGTCTTTCATCAAGTGCCTGAAAAGTTAATTTCATATATTTTGTCTAATTTTAAAATTGTTTAATGGGAAGGAACAAGTCAGCCATTCTGTTGACTAGGTGCAGATGTTAACTTCTAAAAGTTTATCATGAGTTTGTTTATCATAAAAACTTTGCTTATCATATATGTGTATTTAATGTGCACTGTTGAATAGTTAGTATTTAATTGTTCAGGTTTAGCTAACTGATTCTTGAATAATAACTATGTAACTTAGATAAATTTTGTTCCTCAAAACCTTTTTCCATGTCTGTGGCATAAAGATAAAAAGATTGCCTGCTCAGTGGCATTTTTGTGATTGCTAAGTATGGTACAGAAAGCAATTAGTATAGTCAATAGTGTATTAGAAATATTAATGTTTTTTATATTCATACTATATTAAAATCTAAAAACATCACTAAAACATAAAGAATAATTATTACATGGTAATATTGATTTGTTCATTTTTTACCTCTGTATTTTCATGCTCTTTAGCATGAATACCTATCTTTTAATAATCAAAACTAAACAGTATTTTAAAGTAAATTTGGTTCCAGAAATTTTTATATTAAAAAGGCCTTCAAATTAGCTTATAGTGACTTACTTATGCCAACAGTTTGGCAAAAAAATATAAGTTTTTTGTTCAAATTTCTTAAAGTTTTTGCTGGTCAAGAAGGTAATAAACAATGAAATCAGCCAAATAGCATGATGTTTGCCTGTAGGTGGCTGAGTTGAGAAGATTGCTTGAGACTAGAAATTTGAGATGAACCTGAGCAATGTAGACACATACAGCTTCAAAATAAAGAGAGAGAGAGAGAGAGAGAGAGAGAGAGAGAGAGAGAGAGAGAGAGAGAAAGCAAACAATGAAACCAACCTGATCACATAAGCATCTGAACACTGGAATGCAAAGGGTACTAAGAATGTTAAGATATTAATGCTATTTAAAGATTAATAATAGTCACATATAACTTTTCTTGCTTTGTTTTGTTTCCTTCATTTTTAAAACTGAGATATTAAAAAATCCTGGTTACTAGAGAAAGCAATAATGTATGTTAGGAAGTCAATAAAAAATTCATAAATATATACATTATAATGGCATTATTCTTTATGGTAAGCAAGAGTGTTTTAAGAAAGACAGCATTTCTAAAGAAACAATCATATTTGCTTCTTGACTGAAAAAGCAATCGTTCAATTAGCAAATAATCTAAACTTCATTGGAAAAGGAAATTACTTATGGGATTTTTATTTTATTTTCTCTCCCTTTTTTAAATGTATGCTCTTGTGATTTTCTTTCTCTCAGTTAAAAATTTTTATGTGGAGAATAACGCCTCCCACATTCTCAATTTTCCTTATCAAAACTGAGTTGCTTAGAGCTTATTTGGCCCTTTTGCATTAGGCAAACAGAGATATGTTTCCTATCTTAAATTACTTTTAATAAAATATGTCCTCAACTCAGCCACCAAAATACTAACAATGCTATTAAAGAAAGTTTCAGATCATAAATGTCAAAAGTCCATAAAGAGAAGATAAGAACATCAGATTGAAACTTGAAAAAAGAAAAGATCTGCCTTTTTCATCTCTTGATAATTTTGATTATATTAGAGGGTACAGATTCTCTGCATTGTCAGAGGATGAAAAAATGCATTATAAAATCAAAGGCAGCACACAGCTTGTACATCTTTGGAAAACATTACTTCTCTGAGCTAATCTTGCAATACTTCAGCTCTTATTCCCATTATAAGTTGGGATTAATGGAGCCTAGAAAGTCTATGATTCTACAAATCAGAGACCATCTTCCCAATGCCACAATACCTCAGAGTATCCATGACTATTAATCAGAGAAGCCGGTAATCTAGTAACAAAAACAAACGATATAAAAGCAAAGCATATACATGCTTTTAGGTTTTTTATGGTGAGGGCTAGGAGGTGGGTTACTGGTGATTGAACTCAGGGGCACTCCACCACTGAACCACATCCCCAGTGCTATTTTGCATTATATTTAGAGACTGGGTCTCACTGAGTTGCTTAGCTCCTTGCTGTTGCTGAGGCTGGCTTTGAACTCAAGATCCTCCTGCCTCAGCCTCCAGAGCCACTGGTATTACAAGCATGCACCACCACACTTGGATTTAGCTTTTAATAATTTTTTAAAAGTTTGAAAATTTCATATTGCTGAATATAATTTGTTTGGTTAAATTATTAGAAACATTTGAACAAGATAGTGTTCATTTATAATAAAGTACTCTCTCTAAATAGGAAAAAAGGATAGGAATTGTTCTAACACTTTGAGGAAAATGTAGGCTCATATTATATTGCCTTTAAAGAAAACTGTCTGTGATCATTAAAAGAAAAGAAGAAGGAGGCTGGGGATATAGATCAGTTAGTACAGTGCTTGCGAAGTCAATATGGAAAGCACTATGGAGATTTCTTGGAAAATTGGGATTGGAACCACCATTTGACCCAGCTAATCCCTCTCCTCGGTCTATACCCAAAGGACTTAAAACAACATACTATAGGGACACAGCCACATCAATGTTTATAGCAGCACAATTCACAATAGCTAAAGTATGGAACCAACCTAGATGCCCTTCAATAGATAAATGGATAATAAAATGTGGCATATATATACAAGGGAATATAACTCAGCAATAAAAATAATAAAGTCATGGCATTTTCAGCTAAATGGATGGATTTGGAGAAGATAATGCTACGTGAAGTTAGCCAATCCCCTTCCCCCAAAAAAATGCCAAATGTTTTCTCTGATATAAAGAGGCTGATTCATAGTGGAGTAGGGAGAGGGAGAATGGGAGGAAAACTCTAGATAGGGCAAAGGGGTGGCAGTGGAAGGGAGAGGACAGGGTATTAGCAATGAGGTGGAATGTGATGGACATCATTATCCAAAGTACATGTATGAAGACACAAAATGGTGTGAATATACATCGTATACAAGCAGAGATACAAAAAAATTGTGCTCTATGTGTGTAATAAGAATTGTAATGCATTCCACTGTCATATATAAATAAAAAAATAATTGAAAAACAAAGAACTTAGAAGACAAACATGAAGAAGAAAAATCATTTGTTGAAATAAGTTCTAAATACAAGGAGTATGTCTAGGTGAGACATATATGATAAAAGACTAAATATTTAAACCCCTGAATTCCTATGGTCTTATTTTATTTTTTAAAAGTAGTATACTTCTTCATGCACTAGCCAAATAAAGGGAGAAATTAGAATAAAATTATATAAATATTAGTAACATATTTTTTTCTGACTCTAATTCGTTATCTAATAACTAAGAAATTATCTATGGATTACTTTATGTAATCTTCACAAAATTCATTAAGTATTTTTATTACTCCCATTTTTCTGATGTCTCATATCTGCAGAAAGAAAGTTACTATCCTCAAGTCATAGATTAGAAGCACTAATGAAATATGAAACAATGGTTATAAATCTACAAATAAAGCTCATGCTGTTATTAATTTTAACACTCTGCTATTTAGTGTTTCTACAAAATTAATTTTGTAAGATAATTAATATTAATTTTGTTTTACTGTATTAATATTACTCTAAAGTTTTAAAACACACAGTCCTTTCTAAATGTTAGTAATTAAAAAGTAAACATGGCAGCACTTACGAGAAGAAAAACTCTTAAACCAGTAAACTCCTAGAAATTCCTGAAAAGATGAATTTCAAAGAAATTTTATGTTATATTTTCATAAGTTTTCATTCTAATACAAGCAAACTCATCCTATATTAACACAAGGAGTTAAATTCTTTTTTGTCCCAAGAAACCAAAAAATTGAAAAACACATTAAAATTGTGAGAATTAATTTATCTCCACTAAAACATTGTCATCTCTTTCCTTTTGTACTCCTTAGTACTATTCTATTTTAAAGACTTAGAGTGATAAAAAAAAAAAAACATACATTCACTATTGCTAAGGATATTTCTCTCTGGAATAATAGAATATAAGACATTTGAAAACAAAATCATATTTTCACTCCAACAGAAATTCACACATAGGACCAGTTTAGACATTTGGAATTTTATAAATGTGTTAATAAAATATATATTAAAAGATTTGAATTCGTTTTATCACAAAAGCTACTGTTTCTCAGATGATGAAAATAACTGGCAAGTTTTGTGGCCACTCTTTTGTGAATGCATATTCAAGTATTCAACTTCAATAATTTTAACATTTCCATTCAGAGATGATGAGTAAGTTGTCAATGATATTGTCATATATAAAAATCTAAACAAATGCCTATAATTTATACAATCACTTTGAACAATTCAGTAAGATCCATGTAACATCTTTAATAACTATTGACTTTGATGTTAATTTGCAAATAATTGCTGACTTAATTACACTTCCTTTGCACATTTTCAACCAAGAAAAAATATAATAAAACTATGACTTTGCACCATTTCAAATGTCTCTTACATTAAAATTCAGATTTGTCTAAATTATATGAAAATCATTAATGTAGCTAAACAAATCATCTTGAAATACAACATCACCTTTTTATTAAATATGTAAAAAGGGCAAGTTTATTTTAAAAGAAACAAAACCCTAACAATATTTAACACTGCTTTTTAATTTGGTTGAGATTTGCTTATACAGTGTATTAATGTAGAACCATCAAAATTGTGCTACTTCAAATATGTGCATATGTATTAATATAATTGGAAAGCCAATATTAATATATATAATATCAATATAATTTATCACTATAATTGAGAAGCATATATCAATATATTATAATACCAATATAATTTTAAAGCTTAAATATTTTCAATATTTTCAATATATATGACTTTATTTACACAGAAACATATAAATAGAGTACAAATTTCTAGGTTTTTTTGTATCTCCTCCTCTTATTCCTTCCCCAAATTCTGCTTTTTTCATATCAACACATGGATAGGCACAAAATATTTTTCTTTCCTCCTAGAAATTATACATTTATAAGCAAGATAATTAAAGTCAGTAGAGTAATTTGCTCTACACCAAAACCAAATCACATAGATGTCTACCTTTGTTTAAATATCCATGTTAAAAAATGAGATAGAGTACTTTGTACTTACTTATTACATATTTTGGCAGGCAAATACATTTATAGCTTCACTTGCTTTCTCTCCAAATCTTTTACAATATCCTAAGAAACACAAATTTTTACTGTCAGTAGGCAATTGCACAAAGTTATAGGAACTCTTTTATTCTTCGGCTTGTATCTACCTGAAATGTAGGTGGGTTAGGGAATATCAATTTATTTGAAAGAAAGCATTTTTTGCATAAAATCTAGCATCATTTTTTAAAATATTCCTGTTAGCCATGACAAAAAGAAAAAAAAGTAATACCACTTTCAGGGAATATTCAACTTCCAAAATTAATAACATTTCAGGAAATGTTATCAGTATAACATTTCTCTTTTGGAGTATGAGAGTCATAAGTTGTTACTAGTGTATTATAACTAATTACTTGTAGCTCAGATGTTAAAACTAGCAGAGAAAGGATGAAGGCTGGACTTGGGTCTTAGAATTTTAGCCCAGTGCTTTGACCACAGGCCACAAAGACCACATCACAATGTGGCCCCCCAGCTTTGCCAAAATACTCAATGAAAAGTAGCATAAACATGATAAAGCACATTATCATTGCTATGAGTCAATATGTAACTTATTCAAAATGATAAACATATATTAAAATAAGCAACTCTACTAACTACAAATATATTACAAACAGCTATCTCAAAAATAAAGAAATTTTCACCTGGTATACAGTTGAGATGAAGGGACATTGGCAAGAGTTTGTTTATAAGTTTAGGTTTTATTTGTAAATTATTGATTTAATTCTGAACATTAATCTACTTTTACCATTGGGAAACAAACTTACAGGGAAAAAAGCACAGCATTTCTTATTAAACTCCATAAAAGTAAATCATGTAAAATGATGAGCTATTATATTTATTTAAAGGGCAATCTCTACCTCCAAACCTTGGTTATATTTGCAAATGTTCTGATCCTCTGTTGACAAGAAACAGAATTAAAGAATGAATAGGATGGAACATGAAAACAATGCCAAGCAGAAATCCATCTACAAGGCTATGAGGAGGGCGGCTGAGTCACATGTAAGAAAAGCACAGTAAACATGGTAAGATTTTAATATGATTTGATGAGAAAATCAAATCAGAAAGAAAAAAATTTTTCAGGTTTATGCTAGAATCATTTATAACTTTTATAACTTCTCTACTACAAGCAAATGATCTTGTAAAAATATATCAGCAAGAGGGATAAAAAGGTGATATAAACTGCATTAGTGAAAGTTTGTTAGCAAGACTTCATTGTATCCAGGAAAGCTTTGGAAGAGCTTGGTTAACTCAGAAACCTCTATTTCATGATCTTTTGTTTAAAAAAATAGACTTTCTAATATCCTCCTCACTTCCAGTACATTATATCTAACAAAAATTTTCACTGAATATAAATATGTTAGGTTCCTGAATGCTCTACAGATCCCCTGAAATGGAATCTACAGAAAGGGAAGAGGACATTCCTGTAGAAAAAAATGTAGATTGATGGGCTGTATCCAAATGTAATGAACCAAAAAAAAAAAAAAATGGGGGCAGGGAGCACTGGACAATGTACTTAAATGAGCTCCCCAGATGATTTGTAAGGAAACCAAATCTTAAAAATCACTTTTCTGGAGTCAAAACTTCCATGTTTGTTCAAATTTGAACTCCCATATACATAATGATAGTTACTCTGGAGGTGAGAGTTACACATTTAAGAAATTAATAAGTCTATGAATGGATCAATGAGTGAGTGAATGAATAGAACAATTGAGAGCTGTCAGAAAACTACAACTTATTTGGGTCTCAATGGGAAAAACATTTGAAATCTTCACCCTCTTCTCAAACCCCAAAAAGGTCGTGGTTATCAGAAAATGTAAGATACAGTATTACTAGTATTATATGTTAGTATGAACTAGTGCAATTTACCGAGCAGGTGCATGATACTTGCTGAATGAATGTGTTTGAATGGATTTTCTCAAATGTCATCATTGGATTATGGCAAGGCAAGAACAGGGCCATCTTCAGCTCCCCAAAGGCCACACTTCAACCTGCACTCACTTGGCATTTGTGAAGGCAGAGATGGCACCAAAAACAGCTAAAATTAGGATTTAGAAACATAAGTGAAAACTCTGTATTGAGGAACGTTTCACCGGACTGTTACTGTAAAACATGGGCTTACCAGGAGAAAACACTATTTAGCATGTGAAAGATATTTTCATACATCTCCATAAAGTCCTATTTTTTCAAATATGCAGATTGATTTAGTGAAAAGTAAAAAAAAAATACATGTGTAGATTTTCAATAATATGGTTAATTATGGTCATCAACAGTCACAATAATTACTGGATTTTTTTAAGAATATCATATATTTCAAGGTGAGATCTACTCAAATTGAGGTAATGGGAAGTTATTTTATCAGTATCAGAGATTTAGAGCACTAACTTCAGTGGTTCTTAAAAATTTGTTATATCTTAAAACAACACATGTTGGGGTATGTTATTCCCCAATATATACTAATTCTATATTAAATCATTTTTGTATTGTATTGAATAACATTACATATAGTATTTTAAGCAATCTTATGGACAATATTGAAGGATACACAGATTTACTTTTTCAAAATCTTCAGATTTTTGTCAAGAATCTTTTAATCCTCATTTTAAAGTGACAACTCTTTTTGTCATCCTGATAGTTCCATTCATCAACACTCAAAAGAAAAACAATTGACAAAAGTGCATTTGTATCATACTCTGTATTTCAGAGTGTTCTATATACCTTAAATTATAGACAGATAGATAGATAGATAGATACATAGATAGATAGATAGATAGATAGATAATTTTTAAGAAAATATTTAGGTCCCCTTCTTTTTTGTATTTTGACATCATTGAGAAAGAACATTCATTTTTCACTAGGTGAAATGTGTGTTCTTAATTTGAAAAGATGGGGAGCTTTTTGTTTTAAGGGCTCTTTGATTTAAAAAAAAACAACAGTGAATATTCTTTTTCTAAAAGGTTGATCAGGATGTAAAACAATTTTCCAAAAGAATGCCTTAAGGTAATGAGTCCCTCTAACACATTAAGTTTTTATTTTACAAAATTTGGCATGATATTTTGGTTACAGAAATTCAATGACTACATTCAGCAAAATAATCAGTATAATTATAAACTGTTTATGATTACTCATTTTAAACCAAGTGATATCTGTTTGCAATAACTTTATTTGGGTTGGCAATATAATTTTAATTTTATATAACTATGAGCTAAGATGGAAATCATAAAGCATTACTAATGTTTTTATTTTTAAGCATCTCTGGAATGTGACGTTTAGATATATGCCTCAGCATCAATTCTAGGAAAGCCTAAAATTTTTTACAAGTAATAATTCATACTAAAATCTGTAGAATGCTAGGTATATCTATCAAATATAATTCTGAGGATTTAAAAAATGAATAAAAATCAGAATAAATCACATGGGAAAAATTCAAACACATAATAGCTATTTGAGTTTCAACTAGAATAAGATGATAAATTCATGCAATGTAATAAAAATTGGCTCATATTTACAAATTGAAAAATGTTTTAAACTAACTAAGCCCCTCAAAATTTTCTTTGAGAATAATGGAATAAATATAATTTTTATAAATTACGTTTTTTTCTATCATGACACCTTGTCACCATATTTTCAAAAATGCTGATTTCAATATATCTTTTTTTAAAAAAATTGGTACCAGGCATTGAACATAGAGGCACTTAACCACTGAGCCACATCCCCAGTCCTTTCTATTTTTTTTTTTTTTGTTATATTTTGAGATAAGGTCTCACTAAGTTGCTTAGGGTCTTTCTAAGTTGCTGAGGATGTCTTTGAACTTGTGATTGTCTCAGCCTCCTGAATCACTGAAATTACGGGCATGCACCACCATACATGTCTAGATTTTAACAATTTTCAAGAAAAATTCTTAGTAAAATATTTTACTCATTGTGACCATTAATTGCCAACATAAATATTTAAGAATATTTTGCATTTGTGGTTGAGAACTACATGGTTTGAGGTTACATGGCAGATATATTATTAAATGTCTCATAATTACAGAATCAATTTACAAGGTGTTTACAACTGTTGTGTATTAAAATTCTACAAGTTTGGCTATTTTATTACCTGATAGGTAGCATTAATATTATATTAATCTACTTTTGTACTATGGATCTATAGACAGTATTTAAAACAATCTTACAGAGAACACTATTCTATTTTAAAAATTATAGATGCCATATATAATATTTTCATATACCTAAAACAGTTAAAAAAGAAATCCACATATATACAATTAAACAACTGAGTAATTAACTATTAATCAATAATATATTAACAATGCTAGATATTTTCATGGGTGAAACAAGAATGACCAGTTTTGCTAATATCTACTAGTACAACTGAAAAATGTTTCCCTTTATATCAACCAATTTTATTGAGGAATAATCATTGTTTATATTAATATTAGGTAATAATTATACCTTTGAATTTTTCATTAACTCATAAGGTTTACAGAGTGCTTCCCATGCATGATAAATAAAATTTTAGCCAGTTATATCCTGATATACATAACAAGTTAAACCTTTAAAAACATATAAGTTTTAGCATATTCATTCTACAACATATCTTAGATTCAAAAAGATATTTGAAATACCAAATGTCTCTATTGCATCTTACAATAGTCCTATGTCCTAAAATTTGATATCACATAAGTTTTCAAGAACTTAACATTTGTATTTTGCATGGTACTCTACAAACAGTTTCTAAACTAAGAAATTGTACATGGTACTATTTGGAGAATAGTTCAGTGGACTTAGAACGTTCCATGTTATCACAGGGAAACTTTATAACTTAGAAATAAAAATTATTCTTCCACCAGTAACCTGTGCTGAGATGTGTGGGATTACAAAGAGAAAGTCCAAACTTAAATATTAAACTTGCTCAGTACACAGACAAAAATGTCTAAATGAAAAAAAATTAATAAAGGACAATTATGAATTGCTTATCATTAGATATTCTCCAAAACTCAATCCTCTAGTTGGAAAACAAGAAATGTCATAACAAAGCAGCTGAGATGTAGGGGATACCAGCTCTGAGAAGAAACCTGTGTCTCCTTCAAGAATCCCTTGGTCTCATCCCCTTCACTGTTACTGACCAACACAGAGGACCAGTCACAGAAGAGCCCATATCTCTGTGAACAAACCTACAGGAGTAATGACAACACTACACCCACTAATCTTATTCCTACTTGTCCTTCAGGACTAACCAGGGGAATCAGCATGTCTAAGACACATTCTCTGATCACTGTCCCTCAGTTCTGTATTAAATGTCACCTTTATATGCAAGTGGGGGCTTAGCCCAATTATTGCAGGTAGAAAACATCACCAGAGGGATGTATTTACATTTTTATTTTGAGTGCTTTGAGTGCAAAGTTCCTGCAAACAGACAATTATTATTTTATTTTTATATCCCCGGGACCAAGCCCAGACTAGCACATACGTGCTCAGTAAATGTTTATTGAATGTTGAATGGAAGTTAAATGCAGATACTGTGACCACATCTGGCACACTTACCACACTAATGATTTAGAGGTAAGGAGAAAGACTTAATTGCTTTTAAAAATGCAAAAAATAAAAAGAAAGATTATTAATTGCATGTAGTAAAAATGCCACTATACAGTTTCCCTAATGGTGGAAAAAATGCAGTTATTATACCAGGAACCATTTTGAACCTGCCATTATTGACTATGTAATAACACCTCTGAAGTCTAAATATGGAGACATGCATCATTTATTATAATGAAAGTACTGTATTACCATTAACACTTTAAATCAAGAAATGTGATTTAGAAAATAATATTTTTAGAACATTTTTCCCCCCTGGGACTCCATATTTTATATGTAAAACTTATGTGAAGCTTTCAAAGTATTACCTCATTTTTTCTCTTTCCAGTTAAATATAGTAGTATCTTGTCACAAAATTTCAGAAATTGTTTTAAATATTTATATGGACAAATTGATATCACTGAATTAAAAACACATAGTGTTACAGATGGCTAACTCTCTAAAATAAAATTTCATTTTCTTCTTTTGAAAAAATGATTTTCCAAAGTGAGGCTCAATTTAAAAACTACCTATGTGTGGGGGAGTTAGGAGTGTATTTCAGTGGTACAGCATTTGCCTAGCATGCACAAGGCCCTGGGTTAATCCCTTGTGCCACAGTAAATGAAAAAATAAGAGAAATTTATACAGGAGCAAAACATACGCATGCTTCACTAAGACATATAAAAATATATTCTATATATACAAGAATAATAGTTTTCATGAAAGTAATGACCCTGAAGAGACTTAAAAATCTTTGCAAATGTTCCTATTATTTATGGAACAAATAAAACACTAATTTACTAACTGCCTCTTTCAACTTTATTCTATTTTTTCTAAAGCATCCTTAAAATAACAGAGGGACATCTTTTTTTTAATATTTATTTTTTAGTTCTCTCGGCAGACACAACATCTTTGTTGGTATGTGGTGCTGAGGATCGAACCCCGGCCGCACGCATGCCAGGCGAGCGCGCTACCGCTTGAGTCACATCCCCAGCCCACAGAGGAACATCTTGAGAAGAGGACTGAAATGTGTACTTTGGATATATATTAAGGAAAATAGGTGTGATCAAGGGAATTATAATCAGAGAATAAAGCAGACAGACTTAAATTGTTATCACAGTTGCACACACAACAAAGCTTGATTAAGTATTGGAAGGCAAAGTGCTGCATACACAAAGCACAAAATACTATCTAATAAATAGTTCACATGCTTAGCTGATTTCAATTTGGTTCTTACATTTAACTTCAAGAAAGTCTAATCTAAAGAGTATGTTTAAATGATCTCTTTTTCCTAAGACAAAATGATTCAAAACTTTGTTTAAAAACCACTTACCCACTGCATACTTTACCATACAAGAGAAAAAAAGAACAAGAAAAATGATTAATTTTTAACATTACCCAGCAACTCCATTGCATCATTTTCGTTGTCAATGTCTTTTTGTGTTACAGATGGGGTAGGGCTGTGGATGGACTCAAAGGAATCCTGAGAAAGCATGGCTGCCAGAAGTTTCTAATGCTGCTGTTGCTGCTGTTTTAATCCTTTAGTCTTGGGCTCCATCTTCAAGCTGAAGAAATATTTACCATTAATTAGTTCTGGTGAGTAAAGAGAATTTATAATTTTTTCATTCATGTATTTTGTTATGCAAATTGATGGACAGATCAAGTAATATTTTCCCCAAAGATAACAGAGTTATAGAATCTCTCTGAAACAACCTGTGGTAATTCACTAACAAATTTCCAAGTGAGTGTGGGAAACCTGAAAACTCCAACACTCACTTAAAAGAGGAGGCACTATGCTCTGCACCTACCAACTGTTGCCATGTGAGAATTGATAGATTTTCTGATATTTTAAAAGAAACAGAAAGTCCATGTAATTATTTGCTGATTTATAAAACACATGATTGTCAAGCAAAATATAAACCATGGGATAAGTATTTTAACTGCTACACTAAGATTCAAAAATTAAAAATAACAGCTTTAATTTCTTTTGAGTGTGTGTATACAGTTGTCCCAGCACCATTTATTTGAAAACACTACCCTCTCCTCCAATCATCTTGCAATAATTATAGTGCTTTCAAGTCCACCTCTTTGCATAATTTCCTAGTTGACTGTTCTTTCTATTAATATATACATGTGTTTCCTCAAAGTCAGGAGACTGTTGTTTAAGTATCAACATTTACCACTTTGAGTGAAGTGTGGACACCTTTCTTCTGCTTCAATTCCTTCACCTTTCTTACTTTTAAATATTATTGTTTTGAGTGTCCAGTAGCATTGTAATTTTTGTTTCAAAAATCACTATATAAAATCCCTTGTATATACTCATATTTCTCCTTTTTATTCTTTCTTCCCAATGTTCCAAGATTCTCATGTTCATCATTTCCTGTTTGAAAAACTTCCTTCCTTCTCTCATGTCCTGAGCTTTCTTTCTCCACCATCCACTTCCACCTTGATGTTCTACTTTACCTAGGGCAAAGAACTTTGGAGTCAGCTAACAATGAACTGAACCTATGAAACCATGAGACACAATAGGTTTTTCCTCCTCTAAGTTGTTCTTGTCAGGTCTTTTGGTCATAGTGATGCAAAATCTCTTTAACATTTGTTGTACTTGGAATCAATCTCAGGACCTTGTGAATGCTATGAAAGTGCCCTACCAATGAGTTGTAACTATGATTTCTTAACTAAAGTAGACACCACTTTAACCAATCAATCAAATTGAGTGTCACCAATTATGGAGCAAGGTGACATTATATACCTCTTGATATGATACCATGATGAAATATACAATAAAACTATAGAATTGTTTCCAAAAATGTTTAATCAAGAAATAATTTGAGAAATACAGATATGGAAACATTTTTCAAAATAACTAGCATGTAGGTAGTCTTTAAAATCCCAATGTCACAAAGGAAAACAATGCCAGAGGACTGTTCTAGATTTCAGAAGACTAAAGAGACCTGGCAATTAAATTCTACACATAGTCTTTATTGGACACTAGCTTAAAAAGTAATAAATAAATATACAAACAAAAGCCCATAAAAGATCTTACTGGGAAATTTTGAATATGTTATAAAATTATTATTAATATAAAAAATAACTTTATGGCATCATTGTAAAATGTTTTGATATAATCATTATATTATAGCTATACAAGAATACATCCTCATTCTTAGGAAATGCATTCCAAAGACTTAAGGAATTGATAAGTGATAATATCTACAACTTGTTTTTGAATGGCTCAGCAAACAAAGATTGCAAAATTCTAATGAATATGAGTGGAATGTATGTGAATATTAATAATCACTACTCTTAAATTTTCTATGGTTAGAAATTTTTCAATGTAAAAAATTGAGGAGAAAAATATATGAAAGCACACACATGAATATTTATTTCATATCTGTCTTCTATTCCAATTAGGTTCCCCAAAAAATAAAGGATTATTGCTGAGATATAAAAATGTACCCCTTTTAAAATAATTTTTAAAATATCTTAATTACTATCCTTGTAACTTTAAATAATTAAAGAAAATTAGTTTTACTCAATAGTAGTATATATAAAACATAACTGTACATTTGTCAATTGATGGAAGAAGTTTCTTTAGTCCAAATTTATTGTCATGGCATTGGTATCTGCATCATTTCTGTATGTCTTTTAACTGAGAAGTATTCTAATGATTTGAAAGTCTACCAGGACCAGTTTTATTCACTGAGAAGTAACACAAAAAAATCACATAATTTTAGTTTTGATTTCACAATTGATAGATCTGACATGCAAATTGTAATTTACATCTGAAATTATTTTAAGTCAAATTATTTTAAAATAACAGTATTTGTGGGTTACTGTGGCCCCATTAGCTTTGGATTAGGACAATGGACATACATATTATTTTGAACCAAATCTATTTTCTACATGAGTAACATTGGACAAGTTATTTACCCTTTCTTGTCTTGCTTTCATTGTCTGTGATGTAGATTATAGTATTGCCTATTATATAGACAATTTGACAATTTAAAAGGGCTAATATTTGTAGCACTATGGAAAGTAGCTAGATTAATATGCCTACTGAATAGAGCAACTGAAGTTCTCATCTATGATTTTGTATTTTATACTGTAAACTTAAATGACAACAAAATATTTTATTGAATAATACCATATGCTTAACAAATTACTTTGTTTTTATGCAAAAATACAATTATAGTTCTATAGAGATTTTCCCCTTTAGTAATAAATAATAATTCTCCAAGTATTACTGTTTGAAGCAGGTGTTTTATGAAGATTCTGAAAAATTTATTTATTATTATCTACCTAAATTATATACAATAACTAGAAATTACATGTTTCATGCAAAATTAAGATATATACTATCTTAAAGATGTTATTTGATATAAATAAATATAACATCAATGTTTATTTTCATTCCCATAAAATAACATTGTTTTGTAAAGCTAATATTTGATCAAAACATGCCAAGTTACAAATAAATTTATCTTCCTGAATGTAATCTTAGATTTTTACTCTAGGTCCATAACTATTTTTCTAGATTCCTTGGGGCAGGATGTGCTCAGCTGCATAAACTGTATATTATGTAACACCTCCAAGGAGGGTCTGAGGCTTGACTTTGCTATCAATTACAGTAGTTTTCTATGTCATTATGTATCAGCATCACCACTGAGTAGGTTAAATAAAGAATCTACAGTGTTCAGATCTGGTTTTGTTGTCATGAGTTATGAAAACCATTTCAGTTTTCTGAGCAGCTTGAATTTCATAATTACAGATAAGGACTTTGAGGAACACATCCGAACACACAATTGATAGGTTCCCAAATGCTGTTGTTAGGTGGGGGCTGAGCCTTGATGAGCCTTGATGAGCCTTGATGCTGGAATTTCAGAAGGCAGAAGTTAAGTCATTGTAGTGACAATGGGAGACATTAAAAGCCTTCTGGTTGACATTGATAAAGGGGGTTTCAACAGGTGGTGGAAATAAAATTTTATTGGGAAAAGATTACAAGTGGAGGGGGATAGTGAATAGAAACTAAGGGCAGTGAGGAGCCTGGCTGTAAGAACAATGAAAATCAGAGCATTGACAGCTGGGGCCAGGGAGGAGGCTTCCTTTTGTAGAAAGGCATCCCATCAGAGTTTTATGCTGATGGGAATGATCTAGCAGAGAGAATAGAGGCAGACACAGAGAATAAGCAGCTTGCACAGTGGCTGAGACTAAGCATCTAGAACCAAGTGAGGGGCTTGCTTTGGGTGGGAGTGTGGGCTGCACCCACTTGGGCACAGATGAGCCAAGCCCACCCATGGTCCTGGGAGGGTGCTTGTGAAGGAAGAGTCTCTGAACCTATTTCCTCCATGAAACAGGAAGCAGCAGCATCAGTAGAGAAGAAGATGAAGAGATGATTTTGGGATTTGAGGAGAGAAGTGAAGACGTGAAATCATTCCTGAGGAAAGTGAATATGTGGATTGTTCAGCCACTGGCAGCAACTTCACCGAGCAGCACTAGTGTGCACCTGCAGTTGGGAGGTCATGAGTTCAGTGATGCCAGCCAGTGGAGCCACAGGTTCTCCAGCCTTTGCTAGTTTCACCACAGAATGAAGAATTGGATTGTTAAAAGGAAATTAAGACAAAGGAAAAGAGGGATGAGTGAGTTGAAGGTATCTTCAAGAGACTGTCTACCATAGTGGGCCATGGACAAAAGCTGAGTAAATAGAAAAACAAGGAACAAGGTGGTGGGTCAAGAACAATGGAAATTTAACACAATCAAAAATTATCAGGATGGAAACTTGGCACACCCAAAAGTTGGGTGTCAAAAAGAATGAACAAGGACAAAGGCCGGCAGAGGGTGAGATACCTAAAATTGACATTAGCAATGGAAGATAATGATAATGAGAGGGTCCAGGATATGATAGAGGGAATGAGTGGGTCAGGCAAGGTGGAATTCAAAACCAATAAAGAAGAGCAGGTGAAGGAAAGGAGGGGCCAGATTTGGGGAAGAATCACTGATGTTTATATTGATTTCACTAGGAAGGTAAGGATTTAGGAAAAGTGCCTAAGTGGGAAAGGGGAAAGACCAGGGGATGGTCAAGCATGGCTTCAAGAACATGTGAATGATGATCCGGCTGAAAACATGGTATTCTGGAAGCCACGATTCTAGGGAGAATTTTTTTTTTGTGGGGTGGGGGTGTGGCAGGTAAAGTGATAGAGCAAAATCTGTAAGCAGCAGAGAAGCAATGACTGGTCCTGCCTCTTCTCTGGCCCCACAGGCTGAAGATCAAAGAAGTAAAAATAGCATAATTATGAGAAAATAGCCTCAAAATAAAAACCTTCTTCTCAGCAAAAGAAACAATCAACGAGGTGAAGAGGGAGCCTACCTTTTGGGAGCAAATTTTTGCCACATGCAAGTTTGATAGAGCACTAATCTCCAGGATCAGAACTCAAAAAAGCAAACAACCCAATCAATAAATGGGCTAAACAGCTGAACTGACACTTCTCAGAAGATAAGATGATACATAATCAATCAATAAATATATAAAAAAAGTTCAACATCTTTAGCAACTAGAGAAATGCAAATCAAAACTACTCTAAGATTTCATCTCATGCCAGTCAGAATGGCAGTTATCAAGAATACAAACAACAGTGTTGGTGAGGATGTGGAGGAAAAGACACACTCATACATTGCTGGTGGGACTGCACATTGGTGCAACCAAACTGGAAAGCAGTTTGGAGATTCCTTAGAAAACTTGGAATGGAACCACCATTTCACCAGGTATCCCACTCTTGGTTTATACCCAAAGGACTTACAAACAGCATACTATGGTAATGTGGCCACATTAATGTTTACAGCAGCTCAATTCACAATAGCTGAAATATGGAACTAACCTAGATTCCCTTCAATAGATGAATGGATAAAGAAACTGTGGTATATATACACAATGGAATATTATTCAGCATTAAAAAATAAAATTATGGCATTTGCAGGTAGAGAATATCATGCTAAGCAAAGTAAGCCAATCCCAAAAATCTAAAGGCCGAATGTTCTCTCTGATAAGTGGATGCTGATGCATAATGGGGGGAAAGAGCATGGGAAAAATGGAGAAAATTTGGGCACAGGGGAAGGTGGGGTAGGTTGGGGGTATGGGGGAAGGAAAGATGTTAGAATGAGATGGACATCACTACCCTAAGTGCATGTATGACTGCATATAAGGTGCAATGCTATATTGTGTACAATTAGAGAAATGAAAAGTTGTGATGCAATTATATACAATGAATCAAAATGTGTTCTGCTATCATATATACCTAATTAAGATTTAATTAAATAATTAATAAGAGAGAGAGAGAGAGAGAGAGAGAGAGAGAGAGAGAGAGAGAGAGAGAGAGAGAGAAACAATGTTGTGGGCAGCCAGAATGCAGAGAGCAGTGCTGAGTGAAATAAAAGGAAGAGAGGACTGAGGTCTTTCTAAGAGCATCTAAGGTTTCTCCAAGCCTTCATCTGGCCCTCCCTTTTCCAGGTCTCAATCCTGGAACTCTTGTGCAGAGAGAGGCTGTAAATTATTTAAGGGCTCAAAATTTGGAGCAAGACAGTCCGGTAACCAACCTTGGAACAGAGAAACAAACACTCTGGGACTTGGTTTCCTCATTGCTGCAATAGGGATAATAATAATGCTTTCATAAAGATAAAGCGAATCTTAGATTTCATCTCACTCCAATCAGAATGGCAGCTATTATGAAGACAAACAACAATAAGTGTTGGTGAGGATGTGGGAAAAATGGTACACTCATACACTGCGGGTGGGACTGCAAACTGGTGCAGCCAATAGGGAAAGTAATATGAAGATTTCTTGGAAAATTGGGAATGGAACCACAATTTGACCCAGCTATCCCTCTCCTCAGTCCTCCAAAGGACTTAAAAACAGCATACTAAAGGGACACAGCCACATCAATGTTACAGCAGCACAATTCACAATAGCTAAACTGTGGAACCAAATTAAATACCCTTCAGTAGATGAATGGATTAAAAAATGTGGCAGACGTACACAATGGAATATTGCTTAGCAATAAAAGAGAATAAAATCATGGCATTTTCAGGTAAATGGATGGAGTTAGAGAAGATTATGCTAAGTGAAGTTAGCCAATCCTAAGAAACGAAATGTTGAATGTTTTCTCTGAATATGCTTTGTATACAGAGAAATGAAAAACTGTGCTCTATATGTGCGATAAGAATTGTAATGCATTCCGCTGTCATATATAAATTAAAAAATTGTTTATAAAAAAGATAGAGTGAATCAAGAGAACACACAGAGCAGTCTCTAAGTGGTAATTTAATAGATCATGTGTTCAAAGAACACCAGGTGGCATCCTGAAGATTTGCATGGCTTCCAAGATAACAAGAAAGGGAACATTTTGGGAGGCCTTATGAAAAAAAGCAGCAGTCAAAATTTTCATTTGGTGTTAATATATATTCAAAGAATCAGTTTGTTTTGGTTTAGAAGGGTAACTTCTAAACTGGAGTTAAATGGAAACATAAAAGTTTAAATTTAGTGGCCAACCTCCCCTACCTCAGCCCCCATGGGCCTAGCTGTCTTGGTGAAACCCCTTCCAACCCCCCACCCATCCCACCTCCTGTCTCCAGTCTCCCCCATGTTTACAACCTTGCTCCACTCTGCTTCATGCTCTGTCCCTGAGCACAGATTGGTAAAATTCATTTAATCTGGCCCAGTGTCTCTGTGTGGTAGAAAACTGGATGATGTCTCTAGAGAACTAAATCCTGAGCTTGTAGAGTGTACCTTCATGGCATTTTAGAAAGAATCTATCTCTTTTCTTAACTACAATTAGAAATTAAGTGGCTCCCTTCATATTAAAGTCCAGGGAGTTGAAGAGATCATAAAGTTTCATACTTAACTGTTGTACTTAGGTTTTTATGTAGAAGAGCTTAAAAAAGCTAAATACTATGCTTTATAATCAATTTAGTGAATGTTCACTTATTAAATGCTTATTATGTGCCTAGCAGTTTGGGAGCTGAATTGCATAAGTAAGACTCTTCTTTTTCTTTTCCTTCTTTTCTTTCCCTCTTTCTTTCTCATTTCCTGAATATTAATGAAGCAAATATTTTGAATGCAGTATTTTTTTCTTTCACATTACTCTTACCAGTATCTAGCACATTATCTGCTATTAATGTTCAATAAATATTTAGCAAGTTGACTTTTTTCTTTTTGAACTACTTTTTTTCCCTCTTACAAACACATTAAATAAATTCAAAATTAACGGGATCCATATGTCTTCAATGTGAGACAGAAGAAAATCCAGGTAAATAGGAAGATTGATAGTAAAAAGAAGAAAAAACCACATAGATAGTAATGTTGAAGATGAAGAATAAAAGTTAGATTATAAATTCATAACTTCTATGCATCAACCTGCAATGATCAAGATGATTTCAGGAGGGTTGAAGCAAGTATTTTTTAAAATCTCTTTAAAACACATGGTGTTGGCATTAATATAGCACAGGTCTGGAAGACCTAGATATGGAGTAAGCCTCAAATGTTGCTTAATACACATGAAGTCTATGGATAACTAGTACTGTGTTTTGCAAAATAATTATTAGATCTGAGATATGTTTTTCTACTCAAATAAATTAATGTATTTCTAAACACCTTAAAATTAAATTTTAAGCCCTATGAAAATAAAATCATTGATATTCTAGAATAAGTGTGTGCTTTATATTTCTAGTTTTAAGAGAAATTTATTAGTCATGAGGTACAAATTTTGTATATTTTGGATATTAAGGCTTCTCTTTTGGATTTCTTTGACAGATTTACCACTATTAATCAATATTTTATACCCTTAAAATTTTCATGTTAGAGTATGTCTAAATTACTTAAGTTTGACTTTTCTTTGTTGTATTTTACATTTTTTGTATGATGTCCACAATAATCAAAATATGACAATATTAGGGCAATTTCTTTGCTCTTGGTCTTTGCATGTAAAAGAGTACCCTCTCTTTGATCTTCTTTGTTCTTCTTATCCTGCTTCATTTCCCATCATATGACCTAATGCCTATTAAATTTAAGTCACACATTTGTAAGTTGCCTGGTCTGTTTCTCTGGAAAGGAAGCATTTCCTAGCTTTATTTACTTGCATATCAGAAGTCATTTTGAACTTTAAAGAAAGGGAAACTTCTTAACAGGAAGTAAATTTAGTTTCTATAGGGACATTTAACCTACATTTTTAAATAATAAGATTTAGATTAATTATATGGCATGTTTAAAATCAAATAGCAATGCTAAGTTACAAAGCCAGTTCACCAGATCTATAATATTTATGGATATTATTCTTGTTTTAGTAAGGTGGTTTAGCTTCAAAGGAGCCTCAGGTTTTCGAGGCTTGATGAGCCTATTTACAAATTCACATTAAGATTTAACAAGTAATTTTAGGAAATTCATTACACAGCTATTGCAATGTCTAATTAAGATGGTTTAAAATAAGATTATATAGGATTATAAAAAATTTTGTTTACATTTATTTTTGTAAACATGTGATTATTTTTTATAACTCTTCATGTGCAGTAGGTATATATGCTTTCCCACTAACTGGCCAGACAAGCTACAGCTTGTCTGTAATAGGTGGTATCTGACAAACACAGGAAATCTTGAAGCATTCCCCAACACATCCCCCTCACTTTTATAAACACCCTTTCTTCTCTTGTTCAGGTGTTTTAATTTCTTTTTAAAAACTCTCTCAATTATGAATTTGAAAGTCAAAGAAAGATTAGGTGGAAAAATGTCCATTCCAACACAAAATACAACATTTTGCATGGAATTTAAGAGGTTTACAGAGCTCTTGATTCCCATCCAGAGACTGGCTAGGGGTCATGGATGTCATTTTAGTGTCTCCTGTTCTTTTATGTTAGTTTCTCCATAGTACCCTTGCAACTGCCTTCACTTTAACCAGCACTGAACCATTAGAGGTGTCAGTTACACATTCCAAAGTTGTTGAACCGTTTTGTACAATGCCATACTTGGAGGGGGGGGGGTTAAGGAAAAAAGTTTAATTGACATACATTATTTTTAAAAAATTCTCTAGGAAAATATTTCAGGTAAGTTTCTACGCATAAGACTCTCAAGTTTAATATAACATCTATTTAATTCTCTTTAAGAGTGACAATTCAGCCTGTCATGTTTCTATCATTCTGCATGAAAGGGAAAGTTGGCTACTTGCTAAAGATGGAGTATTGTAATAACAACAATTCAGAGAAAAATATGAACAATAGATAGTAGGGAAAAGTGTGTAAGTGATACGGGCAACAACTAAACATAGACAATAAGTTAATAAGCTGGCGAATAAGTTTTACCTTGCAGATGTCTAGTAACAGTCCTTACCTCCATCACTCCTTTAACAGATGCATATTGACAACAACCATATAGAAGCCCCAGTGGGAGAAAAAAAAAATGGATGCAGTCAGGCTCGAAAATCAAATTTTCTTTGAGGCATCTAGAATATCATTCAGCCTGCTAATGTTTAAGACTGCTAAATTATTGTACATGTTCATTACTATTTAAGTGGAAAGACTAATATTATAGGTTCAGACCCTACAGCCATTAAAAATTTATCTACAACACATTCTTATTCATCCAAATCAAGCTTAATTCTGTGTGAGCTAGTAGCAAAAACACAGGAAATCCTGTCTTGAATTAGAAAAAGGGAGAAATGTCGTTTCTAACAGAATTTACCACTGTTCTCTACATGTAATTCAGATGTGCACATATTTTTTTCTGCTCTAATGGAACATCAAGGTAGAACTTCACCACTTTCTTATATTCATAGGTATGTCTGAACCCATAACTTAAACACAAAGAAAAATAAAAGTGAAAGCAACTTTCTGAGACAAATATTTGAAAGCTCTTCATAGACTGCATGCCTGTAATCTCAATGACTCAGGAGGCTGAGACAGGAGGGTTGCAAGTTCAAAGCCAGCCTCAGTAACTTAATAAGGCCCTGAGCCACTTCAGGAGACCCTGTCTCAAAATTTTAAAAAATAAATAAATGAAAGAAGAATGGAGATGAGCCTTAGTAGATAAGCACCCTTGGTTTCAATCCCTAATACTACTACTAATAATAATGTTTTTTGAGGAAGGGATTAAATTAGGATTGCAGAAAATGATTCAATTAGAATTCCCCATTATTCAGCATTCCAAAAAGAATAAGAGCCTCCTCACTGAAGCTAGGAAGAACATAGAAGCAGTAAGATAGCCATTATTATGATTAAATAAAAACAAAATGAAAGCTTACATTTCTCTATTTTACATTTAAGAACTAAATATCTGCCAATGAATAAAGATAAAGGTCTAGTGGGTGTTATAAGTCTTATATTAAAAATAAAATTACCCTCATTGATAGGTGAAATTGATCTGGCATTTCACAGAAGAAGATAAATGGATTTTTAAAAATGTTTTTCTCCTTTTTATATAGGACACTTCAACTATTTATATAAAAAATTCATTCAAAAGGCCTAGGTTTATCATATTCAAGTGTTAAAGGCCAAAGACAAAGCATTTTCAAAACAGAACAAGAGAAACAACTTATCACATACACGGGATCCTCGAAAATATTTGTAGCTGATTTCTTATCCAAAACCAGGAGGGTCAAGAGCAAGAAATATTCAAAGTATTTAAAATGTCTGGAAATATCAGGTGTAGCAAAATTATCTTTCAAAAATAAAGATGAAATTAAAACATTCCCATATTTTAAAAAATATCCAAACTGAGAGAATTTACTGCTACCAGACCCAACCTACAAGAATTACCTGTGGTGGTGCATGCCTGTAATCCCAGTGGCTCAGGAGGCTGAGGCAGGAGGATCATGAGTTCAAAGCCAGCCTCAGCAAAAGTGAGGCCCTAAGCAACTCAGTGAGACCCTGTCTCTAAATAAAATACAAATTAGGGCTGGGGATGTGGCTCAGTGGTTGAGTGCTCCTGAGTTCAATCCCTGGTACCCCCTCCTCCAACAAAACAAAACAGTAAACAAATTAAACACTCTGATCAAAAGGCAAGGAGAACAATAATGGATAATAAAAACTATGACCCAGTATACACTACCTACAAGAGGCAGTTTAGATCCCAAGACAATTAAACAGTCACCCAATATGAGACAGAGTATTTTATCATGCAAATGGGTCAATCCATCAGGAAGACATAAAAATTATAAATATATGCACCTAAGAGAGCTTTACAAAATGTAGAGCACAACCTGTCAGAACTGAAGAAAAGAACAGACAATGTAACAATACTACTCTTATTTCCAATGAAAAGCTAGGCAGAAAAACTAAGCAGATGGACAAGGAGAAAGAAGACTTGAACAACAGTATAAGCCAACTAGTTCTAATATACACCCATAGAACTCTCCATCGTACCACAGCAGAAATATTCTTTTAAAATGTACATGGAACAATCTCTAAGATAAGACAATATTTTAGGTCAAAACATAGGTCCAATAAGTATAAAAAGATGGAAATTACACAAAGTATCTTTTTTGATGACAATGGAATGACTTTTAAATCCACAGTCAAGAGAGTATTTGAAAAGCAACTTGTGGAAATTAAGCAGTGCACTTCTGCATAGCAGAGAAGAAGTTACAAGGACACTGGAAGATGCTCTGAGTTGAATGAAAATGATGTGTTTAGTTTTCAAGTCTCCAAAGCTACGCCTAAAATAGTGATCGTGGACTTATTGTTGGAAATGCCTGTATTAAAGAACTTTAGGATTAATAATCCAGTTTTTTAACCCAGAAAAAAAAGAATAAACTACACCCACCACAAGCAGGAAAAAGAAATTAATCATGGTTTGAGCAGAAATGAAAGAAGGAGGACAGGAAAATGAGAAAATCACTGCAAAGCAAAAATTGGTTATTTGAAAATATCAACAAAATTGAAAAAAAACTTTAGCTTGACTAGTAGGCAGGAAGGAAAAACAGAGGGCACAAAAAAGGGCACCCCACTACTGACCTTCTTTCAGCCAAAGGAAAACAGGGAACACTCTAACAACTGTACCCAGCTAACCAGACCACCTGGCTGAAATGACAATCTCCTAAAACTGACTCAAGAAGAAACAAATTCTGGCTCAACACTAAGGAGACACTTTCGAATTTAAGAATTTTTAAATGTAAAATTAAAAAATTCCTATAAAGAAAAACTTAGACTCAAGTGAATTCTTCCAAACATTTAGAGAGAGAACCAATCCAAAACTTCCAAAGCATAGTTTTCCTCTTTCTTTTTTTGGACAAGTAGATGTAAAGAGAATATTTTCCAACTAATTTTATATAACTATTACTCTTAACCACAAACACCTAAGAAAAACATCACACACACGCACGCCAACAACAACCTAGAGAACAATGTCTTTTATAAGTATATATGCAAAAACTTCAGCAAAAATCCCAGCAAACTGAAATGTACAGCACCTAAAAAGAATCACATACTATAATCAAGCTAGGTTGATCCCAGGAAAGCAAGGTTTACCATTCAAAAATCATTGTACTAGACCATTATCAATAAAATAAAACAATCATCTCAGAAACACACACACACATAGAATACACACAAGACAGAATTCAATAGCTTTTTATAATAAAAATATTCAAAGAACTAGGGATAAGAAAGGAACTTATTCAACCTCATAAAGATCATCTTTGAAAAATCCACAATTAATATCACAATTAGCTGGGCTCAATGGCCCGCCCCTGTAATCCCAGCAGTTTGGGAGGCTGAGGCAGGATTAAAGCCAGCCTCAGCAATGGCAAGGCACTAAGCAAGTCAGTGAGACCCTGTCTCTAAATAAAATACAAAATAGGGCTGGGGGTGTGGCTCAGTTGTTAAACACCCCAGGGTTCAATCCATGGTACGTGCCCCCCCCAAAAAAATTATTGTAAATGGAATTCTTTTCTTGTTTGTTTGTTTAGTGCCTCGAAATTGCTGAGGGTGGCTTTGAACTCACAATCCTCCTGACTAAGCCTCCCAAGCTGCTGGAATTATAGGCATGTACCACTGCACCTGGTCCTAAAACTATTTCTAAAAAAATTTTGCATAACTGTCTAGAAACTGAAAAACCACCACCACAATTCACAGACTAGGAAATGTTATTTACAAATCATAGACCCGATGAGGTCTAATATTCTGAATATTCTAATATTCAGAATTGACAACTCATAACAAATATAGAATTATGAATGTGCTAATATTCAGAATTGATAACTCATAACAAAATAGAAAAATGAATAAATGACTTGAGTAGCTATTTTTCCAAAGAAGCACTGCACGATCCAATAAGCATCTAGAAAATTGTTCAACATCATGATTCATTTTGGAAATGTTAAGACTACCATGAGATTCTACTCTGTTCCCACTAGCGAAATCTAAAATAAAAAAGATAGCAAGTGTCCGCGAGCATGAGGAGAAACCAGAATCCCATACATTGCCAGCAGGTGTGTAAAATCCTGAAGCCACTTTGAAAAAAACAGTTTGACAGTTCTTTGGTCACACCTAGAGCTACCACAGGATCCAAAGATTTTATTCCCAGATTCAATTCCAAGAGAAGTCACATAACTAGTGCATGAATGTTCACACCAACATTAATCATAAAATCCCCAAAGTAAGCACCATCAAATATCCGCCATCTGATGCATAGATGAACAAAAACCTATATCCATACAGCAGGATGTCACTCAGTCACAGAAAAGGAACTGATGCTTTAAAACTATGCTCAGGGGTTGGGGCTGGGGCTGGGGCTCAGTGTAGAGCGCTCACCTAGCACGTGTGAGGCACTGGGTTTGATCCTCAGCACCATATTAAAAATAAACAAATAAAATAAAGGTGTTGTGCCCAATTATACCTGAAAAAATATTAAAAATAAAACAAAACTATGCTCATGGGTGGGGGCAGCTCAGGCCCCAGATCCAATCCCCCCACTGGGGGAGAAGACCCGGCAAAGTGAGAAAAGGAGAGTTCCTCAGGCCACAGTACTCATATTAACTGTCCAGAGCAGGCAAGTCACACACACCCATGGACTAGTGACCGCCATGGCTGGAGGCCAGGAGAAGAGGGAATGCCTGCTAAGGCGTGGGGTTGTGGTTTCTTTCAGAAATGATAAAAATGTTATAAATCAGCGATGACACAAATTTTGAAGACTCTAAATCCAAAGTTCACGTTTTTTTTTTTTTTTAATTTTTTTTTTTTAAAGAGAGAGTGAGAGAGGAGAGAGAGAGAGAGAGAATTTTTAATATTTATTTTTTAGTTCTCGGCGGACACAACATCTTTGTTGGTATGTGGTGCTGAGGATCGAACCCGGGCCGCACGCATGCCAGGCGAGCGCGCTACCGCTTGAGCCACATCCCCAGCCCCCAAAGTTCACGTTTTAAAGAGACACATTTTTATGACATGTAAAAATTATATTTATAATAAACACACACCTACACACACACACACACACACACACACACACAGATTTACGGAGCAACAATTCACATATACTTCAGCTTGCCCATTTGAAGTTCACAACTGAATGGCCTGTGGTGCATTCAGGAGTAGGTGTCGTCATGACCACAGTCAATTTTAAGATATCTTTGTCACCTCATGGAGAAGCACTTTGTAGCTACTCCCCTTCTCCCTCCATCTCTCCCCAGGCTGGAGCACCTCCTAGGGCACTTCCTACTACAGATCTCCCTGTCCTGGGACTTCTCTGTGACTGGGTCATAGAATCTGTGGTCCTTTGTCACTGACCACTTTCCCTTAGCTTATCATTTTCAAAGTTCATCCAGGCTGTGGGAGGGAGGGGGCAGGTGGCATTTTATGGCCTGATAATCTTCCAATGTCTAGCTATGCCACTTTCCTCTATTCATTCATCAACTGGTGGGCACTTGGGTGCTCATTTTTCAGCTATTATAAACATGTGTGGAGAGATTTCCATGAGATCTGCATTTGTCCCAGTAGAAGAACTGATCATAACTGTTTAAATGAGGAACTGCTACGGCTTCCTTCCAAAGGAACTGCCCAACTTGTACTGTCCCCCAGCAGTGAGGGGACGTGGGGGTTTCAGGTGAGTTCCCTCATTTGACAGCGCTGGCTCCTACCTGGCTCTACCTGCCATCTTAGAGGGTGTGAGCTGGTCGTGCTTTCATTTTTTTTTAAGGCGTGGGAGAGCGCACAGAGCTGGAAACTCTGATCTCCTGCCAAGTGTTTTCATGATTCCTATTAACACCAGATGGTTGGGGTTTTGATAGAGCGGGGGTGGGGAGAAGCCTGAACTGAATCGAGGGCATGGGCCTGAGAGAGGTGAAATCAACAACCACTCTAATCCAGAGCCTGCCAGTGCCTGAGGTCAGAGGCTGCTGCAGAAGTCCTCCATGGATGGTCCGTGGAAAAGGCTGCCTTGTGGCAGGAGCTGGAGGAAGTGGCAGACAGCTTTGCTCCAGGGAGCTGTGGAAAGAGATTAATGGTCCAGGGCTTCCTGAGCAATGGGCGATGAACCAGGGACTGCACAGCCATTCCGTGCCTAGGGAGCTGGAACTGAGCACAGCCTGGGACCCCGTGCAGAAGGCCCATAATAAGGACCAGCACAGTCTGGAGATCTGCTTCCATGTTTTCCAAGCTTACTTCTCCCTGGTCTGAACCAGGCAGGAGGGAGGCCAGGAGGCCACACTAAGCAGGGGTTTGTCCCAGTGGGGTGAACAGTGAACACATGGACAGAGGACATTCTTCTTTCACTCCTAGCAGGGAAATGGCTACTGTCAGAGCCCAAAAGTAGGTCCCAGACATGGCCCAGCAGAACCCCTGTACTTCTAGGTGGGCTTCCAGTTAGGACTGTCCCAGCCAGGATCTAGCAGCAGGAGAGATGTGCAACTGCCCAGCAGGGTCTGACGGGTGTGGAATCCTGTCCTCTCTCCTGTTCCAAGCAAATGCCAGGAACAACTCAAAATCCATCTTAATCTTTGCCCCCGTGTTCAAAGCCGAGTGGCTGTATCATTCCTGTCTGGGCTAGCCCGTGTATGTATGTGTGTGTGTGTGTGTGTGTGTGTGTGTGTGTGTGTGTCCGCACAAGCGCACGCAGCTGTTCAGCATTTTCTGTACTCTTTGCAACCACACTTGTATCCTGAGCACTCCTGATCAAAAAAAGATGACATTCTAACAACCAGTAGGAAGGAGGCATCTCTAGCTACCCCTGCAGATTTCAGGGGTTTGGCGAAACCGCCAGAGTGCAGGTGAACCTGGAGGGACTGGTTTTACTAGAGCGAATGTTCTCCCGACCCATCCTTCCTGCAGTGAGCCATCATATGGTGCATCAATTCCGAGTGACACCAGGCACCAGATCTCTCCTGAAACACGGGAAACATCTTCCTGTGACTGCTTATTCTGAGTGTCACTGAGCCCCTGCATGCTGCCCTCTGATTAAACGCACATACTCCAAGTGTCACAGGAGGCACCTCGTGGTAAATGCCATGTGTGATTTCAGCGGGAAGTAAACTGCATCCAGGGGCCAATCTGCAGCCATGGGCTGGGGTTTCCTGGGATCACAGCAATGACTTCCACAAGCAGGATGCCCCCCTGGCCCTTTTGGTTTTTTTTCTTTCTTAAATTCAAGTAAAAATGGTTTATTTTCACATTAAATCACTTTTTAAAATAATTTTTAACCATTGTTTAATTTCTTTATTTTTTATACTAAAAGTATAAAGATTTTTATTAAGCATTGTAAGTTGCATTCAATAGCCTCTGTTATGCCACACCAAAATCCATGGATAGTCAATCAGACCCAACAGCAGTTCATACTTCAAAATCTGTGATTTAGGGCTGAACTCCCTTCAATTTGCAGTAAGATCCTACTGAAGCCAGATTTAAAGATAGGTAGTTAGCATAGTTAGGTAAATACAAAATAAAAAATGAAGGCTGTGTTGACAATGGAGCCTGGGAAAGCAGAACAGCAATTGGGGAAATTGAAATGTTTATGTCCCCAAGGCCCAGAGCCCATTCTAAAGAAATGTTAATGAAGCAGCTCCCAGCAAACAAGGAGACGCTAATCAAAAGCAGCCCCAAGCCCTTCTGGCCAGATTACTCCTCCAGCCCATCTGACCCTCAACTTTTTGGTTTCTCCACCCACATTCTATCATTTCAAGGTAACAGAACAAGGGACAGAAATGCGGGAAAGCTGAAAGAAGACCTTAGCTGTAAAAAAGGTAAGATCTCCTCCCTTCCACAGATTCCACCTCTTGGGTCCCCTTCTTCCTCCAGGAGAAGTCTTTTCTGCTTAATAAAGCTTCTACTCTCCACTCTAAACTTGCCTTGGCGTGCTTCTCTGGTGTTATACTTCAGCATTGGGGAAGCAAAGACTCCTCATGGGTAAATAGTGGTGACACTGCTTAGCTCTTGCGGGCAGGTGTTGGGGAATTACACCTCATTTCTAATCACTAATGTGATGAAGAGCATAAGAATTATATGAAAATGATAAGAAGTGATTCTTATTTCCAAGTACATTGTTTGGAAACATTTAAAAAAACAACTTATAGAAGTATACCTGCTTCTACTAAATTCTTGATGGAAAATTTTTCAAGAAAAAGCAATTTGTTTCCTGCTACAGAAGGGGAGTGATTTGTTTTTTTGAGATCAAAGTTTTTGTTTCTTCACAGAATTTCATATTTTGCTAATATGAAGGCATAAAACAATAACAAAAAACAATAATGCATGCAGCAGTGAATACACCAGGGTAATGTTGATACTTGGAAATGACTAGATAATTTTGGGGGGATTTTAGAATAAATGCAACAGAGGTCAATAATCACAAAATTTTAATGTTAGAGCAAGATCAGTCAATGACTAAACAGAGTTAACATCTTTTATAGGCCCATTACTGATTATTAGCATTATTGTTTTGCAAATGGGTAAATACTGGTAAGAATGGAAGAAAGGACAATACCATGCATAATATGAACTACACACTTTAAAAATTATGGACAATGCAGAAGTTTAGCTCAAGTAGTATACTAATGGTCTACATCTGATTAAAAAACCACATAGTTCATTGATCACAGAGGCATGGTATTAATTATGAAGTTTCAGAACACATTGCGCTGATTTTGAAAGGTCATTTGCATGTACATTTAACTTGCTTGTAAAGTATTGTACTTTTTATGTAAAATTAGCAGAACAGCAATATTAATTTATAATTTTTTAGTTTCCATAGTTGCACTTTTTAACACAAAAGAACCACATCAACAATGATAAAATTTAAGTAAGAAAGAAAAACTGTGATTGTGTCTTATTTCTTTCATAATCATAAAAATCAAAGCCTTAAACAAAGCTTCATTGTGAAACAGTAATGCAAAATCAAATATAATGGCATACATATGGTGCCAAATGCTAAAAATTATATTTTAAGCTATATATAAAGACTGCCAAAATTTCTTTTCTTTATAGTTCAAGAAATACATCTATAAGCTTTGTCATAACCAGTTTAAACTTTGTGTGTACTTTATTTTAAATGCAAGAGTCAAATGCTCTTCATTTTCATTCTCTCTTTTTTGTTTTATTGTAGCATTTTGATTACAACTGGTTAAGACTCAACATGTGTTGTTTAAATCTCTGAAATCAAAGAGGGATCTGAATTTCAAAAGTCCTAATTTTTCTTTTACAGAAAGGACAAAATGTACATAACTGCAGGCTCTCTTTCTCTCCAGATATTCCTAAATCTTTACCCTTCCAGCATCCTTCACCCTCTATAAAAAATAAGTTTACTCTTCTTTATTTAAGATATCTGCCTCCAGAGCAGCCTCGCTGCAGCAGGTGCTATCTGTATTTAGTGCATTTCAAAGAGGATGTTTAGTGCCCATTTTAGTCATTGTTCAAGGCACTTTTGAGTGGCTGGGGGCCCTGGTGTCCCCTGCACTTTCATTCATCTGGGGTACTGGCTTGTCCTCGGCCATCACTGCATTTTCAGCCAGGGACCCGTGTGAAGACATGGCAAAGGACTTTGATTCCCCAGATTTTGACTTCAGCTCTTTGGCCACTTCTTCCTCTAAAGCAGCATAACGAGGTCTGCCCTGAATTGCTCCCTGGCTTTTACAACCTCAGCCATAGTGCCTTCCAACTCTACCAAACCTCTGTATTTCTAGGATGGAAATAACTCCTATTGGATGCCCTCTTGCTGTTCCTCCGACAGAGACCACTTGCAATGGGAAGGGCCCTCAGACTCCACAGCCCTGCCTGCTTCCTGCCCAGTGTCCAACCACAGTGCCAGCGATTTCTAGTTTCCCTCCCTGAGAAGGTATAGTTTGGACACCACCCTGGGACTTGCTAGTTTCACTGCTGTCAGTGCCTAAGAAGGCTCCACAGTGTTCTGATGCTGCCTCCACCCAGAAGGCATGGTAAGGGCCAGTTGCTATGGTTTTCCCATAAGGGCTGCCAAAGCCACAGACTCCTGCAAAGCCTCTGCCCCTGCCCTGAGACTTGGTTGGAGGAGATTGCCCCTTGTAAGCTGCCCATTCCTTCATGATCACTAGTGAGAATTCTGGTGGAAGTCTGTTATTTCTTAAAGCAAGTCTCTCAGTTTCCTTTCTGCTTTCTGCCAAACTAAACAGGACTCTGTAAACCTACTGATGAACTGGCCTATTGAAAAGAGAAGCCAGAAGCAGATGTTTGTTGGCTTCATCTTCAATAGAAACAGCAATTTTGATTTCACACTTCATCAGGATTTGGAAGATGTAAGGGTACATCAGCCCCTTCTTGTGCCTGTGCTTGGCCATTTTTAGCACCTCATGTGTAATGGGGGCAGGAGAGGTGTGGTGATGTCCATGTGGTCCATGGTGGGCATTTACAGAAGGCAGGGGATTGGTTGGAATGTGCACATCTGGCTCTCTTTGCCTTCCACTAGCTGGCTTCCTGAAGAGGCAGTGGAGGAACCTTCTACCTTTGCACTACCCTCATTGTCATTGTCTAATAATGATGATGTAGAAGAGCCAGGGAAGTAGGCAGAATCCACGTTTTTGTGGCTGCCACTCTGGGCTGGATTGATGTGCGAGGACCGCTCATAGAGCCGTGTGTGCTTCCCCTCGTGAGAAATGTTACTGTAGTTGTTCTGCTCTGTCAGGTTCTTCCCACTGGTATCCAGAGTGAGGGCCAGCTAAGTGAGAATGTATGGGTATACACCCTGTCCCAGAGCCCCCCAGGGCTGGGCTATTTCTTTATTTTTATTTGGTATCGATGATATAACCCAGAACCTTGCATGTACTAGGCAAGCATTTTCCCACTAAGCCACAAGCCCAGCCCATATTTAATCTTATTTTAATAAAAGTTTTTTTCTTTCTTTCTACCCACCCCCCCTTTTTTATTCACCCTGCAATCTATGTGACTAGAAAGGCCTAGAAAATAATAAAGTCTAATGTTAATTCTGATGTTTGGGGCACTGGGTTTTGACAAGATTCCCACCCCTTGCTCAGTTTTGCAGTATTCTTCTGTATACTTTGAATTCTTTATAAGAGCCTGTAGCATTTTCATTTAAAAAATGTGATCAATTTCCCAACTTACAGCACTATTTTTGAAAGTTTTAGGGAATGAAAGTATGAGAAAAGCATCTGGCATAGTGTGGTTTTGTGATTCTGAGAGGACACAAAACCTTTATGAGGTCACAAATGGTTTTCTTACCTAGAATGTGCTTTTCTTTGCTTTTTAGCAAATTTCTACTCATCCTTCAATACCTAGTTGAATGTGGAGAATTCATATTCCCAGCCAGTACCTATATCCAGCCAACTGGACCTCTTCTTTGAAGACTTAGAATCTGAGCAGCAACAAAGTAACAGCAGAATGACTTACAGTGTGCTCATATAGCAGCAGGCTCCAGGAAGGACTATAAAGGGGTTTTGGGCACTGAGATCACCTGGCAAAACCCAGCTCTAGTTTTATTGAACTTTGCTATCAGGTTCCCTTGACCTCCCCAGTGTTATCTAGTGCATATTTTAAAGCATCCAGATCAGTTTCTGCAGCTTGAAACCCAAGCCTCCAACTGCGCCCTGTCCTTACAGCATTGAGTCAGGCTGTCAGAATAAACCATAGTTATACAGAAGTCAGTATAAGGAGGCAATTTCTTTTGAAACTGAATCTTGAGAAAGATAGCCATGATCAGACACCTATGGTCCCTCATTCTGAGATGCCCAAGGCTGGCTGGAGAAGAGATCACAGATGACTCTTGTTTGCCAAGTGCCCTTCCTGTGCTGAAAGGGTAAGAAAGGGTGCTGAAGGCCACAGAGCTAAAGAAAATCTGAAGGCCATGTCCTTTGCAAACATCCTTTTTTAATTCTGGCTGGGCTGTTTCACATATAGGGCAGGGACCTTGCTAGTTGCTGGCCAATATCTCTCCTGAATCCATAATACACAGATAGTGCTGAAAACATGCTCACATTTATGCAAATAAAGTATTATCATCAGCTACATTTTGTAAATGGAGATAGTCTGACTCAGGTTAGCAAAGTGGTTCAAGGTCATCCACGTTTGGGGTCCAAACGTGACCAGAGCCCAAATGTAATTGTCCCTTAGACTCAGTGGTGTCACAATCATGGGCATCTCTGCAAGATTTCTTTCATTCATTTCAGATGAAGTTTTGGAGGAGCAGTGGAAAGGCCAGGTGACACAGGGTGGCTGGTGTAGGAGTGATCTTGATGGAAAAGCATAGCTAATAAAGAAAATCTGAGTCATTTGGTACACTAGTGGATGTTGGTGGAATTGAGCCAAGCCAGACAGCAAAGCTTCCACAGCTAGAGGAAAAAAACCTGCAATCCCAGAGAGTTAAATATGTCGGCGGAGGATGAGCCATGTGGACAGAATGCAGAGGATCAAATGGGTGGAGTGGGCGTCGCTCTGCAGAACAGTGCAGGTAAGAGGCCAGACGCTGGGTGGAGCCTATGAAGAAAAGTGGAGAGGACTTAGTGGGGCTTAATTGTTTGGCAGAGATGGTGATGCAGAGTCAGGCTGAGTGAGTGGAGCCCATCCCATAAGAACTGTGGGCGGGGAGAAGACAGAGGAAGCACGTGGGTAACAGCATCCCATTCAGGACCCCTTATGTGAGCGTAGCCTAGGAATAAGGTGCACAGTGGTGCGGGAGCAGAAGGCATGGTGGGTGCATCCACAGGAGGCAAAGGGAGTCAGGAGAGGCATCCAGGAATTCTGTTAGGAGTCACTGTTGACCCAGTGAGGAAGAAGGGTCTTTGCACTCTGAGATAGAAATGTGACCTGAGGGTCTGCTCCACAGGGGGCTTCAGTTTTCCCACTTACAACTGAGACAATGGAGGGAGGCTGAAGATTCCACAGCACAGCCTTTCTTGGTTCCTCCCTCTCATGAAATGCTGTGCACTTTCCATATTTTCAGGTTGGTTGGGTTCCATGGGGTTTCTGGGAGGGACCCTGGGGATATTACCTGAGACACTTTGTTTTGGGAGAACAACAATTTTTCCGGAATGTTCACAGAGACTTCTCTTGGTGTCTGCTCTGTACATACTGAGACCTGGAGGTCCCAAGAGGGTAAGCCTGGGATGCAGCCATCACTTGCTGGAGCCTGGCCTGGATTGCACATTCCACTGCACTGGCTCACAGGCAGGGGTTTCCTAGCACCTGGACAATGAAAAAAGCATTGTTGGGGTAGAAGGCCTTGACCCTTTCCAGAAGCGACTTTTAGAAACTCCGTACATCTGTAAAGTAGGACACAAAGTGACACCAGCTTCTCAGGCTGGAGTAAGGCCAAGCCTCAGCTTCATGATTCCCTAAAAGGCAGTTTGCATAGATGGGTAAGAGATCTATTTTTGAAAGTGTTATCATTTAGTTTTTTTAAAAAAATATTTATGTTTTAGTTGTAGATGAACACAGTGCATTTATTTTATTTTTATGTGGTGGTGAGGCTTGAACCCAGTGCCTCATGCATAATAGGCGAACACTCAACCTCTAGGCATAACCATAACCCTCATTTTTTTATTTTTGAGAGAGAGAGAGAGAAAATTTTTTTAATATTTATTTTTTAGTTTTCAGCAGACACAACATCTTTGTTTATATGTGGTGCTGAGGATTGAACCCGGGCCACATGCATGCCAGGTGATCGTGCTACTACTTGAGCCACTTTCCAGCCCTCATTTGGTTTTATACATGGTAACATAACCCCTTGCTTTTTAAAATAAAACTATTAACACCAGGCTTTGTTCTAGGCAAAGAGGACATGGGCATCAACAAAACAGCAAGGAACCTCTACTCCCATTCTTCTGGGGATTACCATTCCCCTGGTCTGACCTAAGAATTCAAGCAATAAAGAAACACGGAGTACTGACCTCTTTTAGGCATCTTATCTAAGGTTATCATCCATAAATGTTTTACCTTCTGAATTATTCTAAGACACTCCTAGCCATGTCATTTACCTGCCCCAATCCTATTCTACCTGTGAGATAAAGCCCTCCCTAAAATATATTCCATTTCTTGCTTCTCCAGTTGAATTTCCTCACCATTTATTGAGGTTTCAAGAATTCCTGTTTCATCTCTACTTGTACTTAGGGCTGTGCTTAACGTGGGTACTTTCATTGTTAGAAGTGTTAGCTTCTTATTAGACACTAGATGGCGCCAGAATTATACTTTTGATTTTTTTTCTAGCGTCCACCAGAGTATCTGCCTACTCATTGGCTGGCTTGGTTACTAATTTTAGAAAGCTCTTCAGTACTTGTTTTACAAGTAGCTTTTAAATTTTTTTAAAACAAATCTTCATTAGTTGTATGTATGAAATTAATCATCCAGCTATGGAAGGGAGGATTACACTGACCATCCAGTGTGTGTGTGTGTGTGTGTGTGTGTGTGTGTGTGTGTGTGTGAACATATACATTTATATACATATTTTGTTTTCAAAATTTTATTCAGAAGTGGGGTAAGAGATGCAATTCAGTCATGGCCTCTTCCTACTTCTGTTGTGCCTAGGATGTTTCAGGAGTCCTTACTAATATTGCAGATATTTCTTTCTCTTTTCTATGCTGTGATTATTGTAAGCCAATAAATAGAATAAATATATTTCAGTGATGCCAATGGTTATCTCACTTGTGGTTATCCATTGGGCATCTGTAGGCCTAAGTGAACAATCAGTGCTTTTTAGCAAAAACAGCTTATAAATCTCTTGATAGGAAGGATTTGTGGCCATTTAGCAGAACTTGTCCACATGGATATGATTTCCAATAGAATATGCATTATATAACATGATGGCATGACTTCATAACAGGAATAAAAGTGGTTAATCTGATTTATTTATTTATAAATATATATTTTATAGATATTTAATATATATAAATTGTATACTTATATGTTTATAATTTTGAATATATGTATCTCTCTCTCTCTCTCTCACACACGCACACACACACACACACAAATGTTTATAATATTGTCTTTAGAATAAGGGTTGGGGGATGAATTGGGGTGAGTGTAATGGTTAAAAGACCAAGGACAATTGCTAAACTTTAGCACTCTAGGGTAGTTGCTGATACCCAGTTCTGAATGGGGCAGAAAGACCACATGAGGCTAGTCTTGAGAAAGGCTTTTGCATTGATGTTTGTGATTTCTCTTAGATATCCACATGAACATGTCTGCAGGTAAGAGAAGAGGACTGGGAATAAAATGGATATTTGGGAGGCAGGGGAATGTGGAAAATACTGCCACGAGACTTATCAAAATCCTGGGTGTGGGTAAAGTTATAGAAGTACAGGGATCATTTCTCTGAGGTGGGGACACACCTATATTTAGCAATGAAAAAGAGAAGTCTATGAAAGAGGTGGAGAGTGAGGGCATCCAGTTAAAGAGATAGAAAACCAGGGAAATGTAATGACATGGATTTCTGGAAGAGATGATTCTAAAAAGTAAGTTTTTGTTAAAAAATCTACTAAAAAGTGAACTACAGGGTGACAAAGGAGGGACCTTTAGATTTGATGCCATTGTGGTTTCTGATGATCAAAGTGGAGCCCTTGTCCTCATGTGGTGAGAACTGAAGCCAAATGTGTGAGGAAAAATTAAGGTCATCATAGTGAAAGCAATAGCTGGAGATTGTTTTTTGAATTGTATACAATGAGACAAAGGGAGACTCAGCCAGGTGTTAACATTTATGGTCTCTGAGATGTGGGGACAGTTCATTTCTGCAAATGCTTGTTTGTGGCTGCGAAAATAATTTTTCTATTACCGTTTTTGCCACCTACATCTTAGAATCGATTTTTTAAAAAGTAATATGGAAGCCCAATAGTAATTTCTTGAGAGTAGGAAGAGTGCTGGTGCAGGACAAGGGATAAAAGTAGATGATAGATAATCAGATATGATCACTGTGTGTCATGCATTTGAAAATATTATGTTTGAATCCATTAACATGTGAAATATATATATTTGTTAATTAAAAACAAATTAAAACTAATTATTCTATTTGATTACTGAAAGATAGGCACTCAACATTGAGGGATAGAGTATCCTTATGGTTTGTTCTCTTCTTGTGAAAATGGTCATTGTCAGTTACCTGTAAAAAGAACTGATTAAATAATTTTTGAAGAAATAGTATGGATTTGAAATGCTTTGTTGCCACATCATAATGATGTTACCTGATGGTCACTGAAATATTTGAAGTGCCACAGTCCATTCATTGTCAAGGTAGTTTGTGTCAGGTTCATCCTTTGGGAATGTAATAATTTCCCTTATTCCTTTACTGTTTGTTGTATTCAAGTCACTGAGTCTGCCCACTCCTAAAAAGGCAAGAATACTAAGCTCCACATGAAGGAGGGGATGCTATTTTCCTGCATTGTTTTGAACTCTTCTATATGAAAGATTTCTCTGTTCCCGTCACATCACTTTTTATCAATAAAGCCAATTATTTTTATCACTAAATACATATTTATTTGTTGCTTTCACTCATATTTTACTATTAAAGTTGTTTATTTTATTGCTCATATTTTTCCAGCTTTCACTATTTCAGGATTTTTTATTTTATTTCATTTGTCGGCATCCACATGTGGAACACCTTGGGAGACTCTAATCCTACTCTTTCTTCTGTTCCTCCTTCTATGTTCATGTTCATTTTAAAATTTATCTTACCAGATCCTAGAATCAGCACTTTCTCCAGTGAAATATGCACCTTTTTACTGATATTGTTAGGGTAACTTGTGTAATTTGTCAGGCCCAATGTAAAATGAAAACTTAGAGTGCCTGTCTAAAAGCAGGTGACCTGTGCTATTGACATCATGCCACAGAAATCTATTTTTTTTCTTCTGTGATATCTTCACATGTCATGGTACATCTTGTCTGTCTTTTAATTGTCCTTCTTATTACAACATTTTAAACATTTATCTTTAAGTATGCCATAAGAATTCTAGATACAAACTTACAAGCAAGTCATACTGTAGAGCTTGCACATCCATGTTTTGTTCATTAATATCAAAGCAGTGAATATGTTACACAGAATCAGTGCAATTGTTTTTACTACACTTTGATAACTGTGGACAGTTTCTCCAACTGGTTTGCAAATGAGTTTGAAAGAACCAGTAGAAATGTGACTATGGATCACCCTGGTTTTCCTTTCCCTTCACATCCTCAGCTGGAGAGGTGGGATAACAAAGAGTACCTTGAGTGACAAGGCTGTTTTCTTTATGTATTTGAATCTAATTCTGGTGGACATTATTGTGTGGCCTCCCTGGGTTTCATCACCCTCCCTTTTTTTACGTACTTGTGGATAGGACATGGTCACATTGTACCCAACTTTCTCTTAGCTCCCATATTTTCTTGGCCCACTGGAATTCTGTGATTATGGGAATGAAAACTCAGTGTGCATGAGGTGGCCAAATGCAGTATACCTGTAGGTTACATTTATGTGCTGTGTTCATATCTGTTGTCGATTGCCTTCTTGGAATTTACTTTTGAAAAATAAGTAGTAAGGTAAAATCAATAAAAATTATGATAGAAGTAGCAGAATATTCAATCAAGTACAGGTCCACTTTGAGCAGGAATCCTGACTGTGTAGGAAGAGCATCATGGGGTTAGTCCCCGATTCCCTGCCTTCTACCTCCTCCTCTGTCTCTCTCCATCATCCTTCTCTCCCTCCCTCCCTTGCTTCTTTTATTCCTCCCTTGCACAATAGTAAGAACACTAAGTAGGATATATGTACTCTGAAAACATACTATTATAAAGTGTAAGTATATAATTATTCTGCAAATATCTAGAAGTTGTTTATCTTATGCAATTGGAATTTTATATCCATTGAAGATCAGCACCCCATTTTACCCTAACCACATTTTTTTTTAAAACAACATGCTACTCTGTGTTTACATTTTTTTTTGCCACTAGGGATTGAATCTACAGCACTTAACCACTAAGGCACATCCCCAGAGTTTAATTAATTTATTTATTTTAAATTTAGAGACAGGATTTTATTCAGTTTCTTTTGGCCTGGATAAGTTGATGAAGCTAGTTTTTAACTTGTGATTATCCTACCTCAGCTTCTGAAACCACTGGCATTAAAGTATGTCCCAATATCCCCAGCTTGCTTACTGGTTTTTTCTCAAGTTTTTTATTTTATTTTAATAGAGTCATAGGAATTTTCTTGTGTGTTTTAGACTTTACACATTTTTCAGGTGATGTGTAGGTAATTTCTCTCATTCCAACATTTGAGTCTTTTTTCTGTTCATGCTTTATTGTGCTGTGTAGAAGCTCTTGGCTTAATGAAATAATACTTGTCTGATTATGGTCCTGTCCCCTGTCCTTTTACTGTCATAGCCAAAGTACCATTTTCTAAAGCAGTGATGTAAAGTGTTTCTTCTGTGTTTTGTTTTTATTGCTCACAAACTTATGCTCTTCTTCCTTTTTATTTTAGATTGAAAAATAGCAACTTCATCTGCTTGTGTGATATACCATGATATTTTAATACATGTAACACTCTGTAGTGATCAAATCAGAGAAAGATCATATCTGTCACCTTAGTAGGATGGGAAGAGATTGGTAAATGGGACCCCAGTATTTTCTTTCTTCCCCATGTAAATATTGAGTGTCCTCAGCACCATCTGTTAAGAGACTATCCTTTATCCATTCTGTATTATTGGCCTCCTTCTCAAATATGAGTGTGAAGTGAGTGTCTGGGTTTATCCTTATTCTCTTTTCTGGGCATTGGTTTGTATGTTGCCTTCTATTTCAGTACAACAGTGTTTTAGTTCCTATAATGTGTAATTTGTTTTATTCTGTCTTTTTTGCATTTGTTACAATTAGCTATATATAACAGTATAATGCATTGACACAGTATATATAAATGAATTATACCTTCACATTTTTCTTGTTGTAGAATTTTATTGATGTAGAATTGCATCAGTCATGTAATTGTATAAGTGTGCAAGGTAATAATATCTGATCCATTCATGATCCTTCAAAATCTCATACCTCTTTTCCTCCCTTCACTTCCCTCTCTCTAATACAAAGTGCATTTTTTTCTTCCCTAGTACCCTCCATTATGAATTAGCATCTGAACACCAGATAAAATATCCAGCCTTTGGAAGTTTGCTATTGGTTTATTTAGCTTAGCATGGTATTCTCAAGTTCCATCCATTTGCCACCAAGTGGCATAATTTTATTCTTTTTAGGGTTGAGTAATATTCCATACACACACACACACACACACACACACACACATACAATATCTATCTATCTATCTATATCTATATCTATATCTATATCTATATCTATATCTATCTATATATATATATATATATATATAGTGATATATATTATCCATTCATCTGTTGAAGGGAAGGGTACCTAGGTTGTTTCCATAGTTTAGCTATTGTGAATTGACCTACTCTACATTGATGTGGCCACTAGCAATGTATGAGTGTACCTTTTCTCCCCCATTCTTATGAAAAAAAAATTATTGCTTGTATTCTTGATAATTGCCACTATGACTGCAGTGAAATGAAATATTGAAATAGCTTTGATTTTCATTTCTTATAATTGCTAAAGATGATGGTCTGTTGAATGTGTTTGTTGATCAATTATATTTCTTCTTCTGTGAAGTGTCTGTTCTGTTTCTTAGTCCATTTGTTGATGGGTTATGTCTCTTTTGGGGGATTGTTTGTTGAGTTCTTTATATATCTTGGAGATTACTGCTGTATTTGATGTGTGGTGGTAAAGATTTATTTTCCCATTCTGTAGGCTCTCCCTTCATGTTATAGATTGTTTCATTTGTGAAAAATAAGCTTCTTTCTTTGAATCCACCCATTTATTAATTCCTATTTTTACTTTTTGTATTTTAGGAATCTTGTTTAAGAAGTCAAGTCCTAAGCTAGCATGATGAGGATGTGGACCTTCTTTTTTTCCCTTAGTCACAGGGTTTCCATTCTCATTTCTAACTCTTTGATCTACTTTGAGTTGATTTTTGAGCACAGTGAGAGATAGAGGTTTAATTTCATCTTTCTACATATGGATTTCCAGTTTTCCCAGCACCAATTGTTGAAGAGGTTATCTTTTCTCCAATTTATGTTTTTGGCATCTTTTTCTAGTATGAGATTGGTCTACATGTCTCTTGGTACCTTGTTTAAATTTTTTTAACTATTTCTCTGTAGTATAGTTCAAGGTCTAGTATTGTGATGCCTACTGATTCACTCATTTTGTTGAGAATTGCTTTGACTATTGTGGCTCTTCTATTTTATTCAAATTAAGTTAATGCTTGCTTTTTCTAGTTTTATGAAGAATGTCATTGGAAGTTTAAAAGGAATTCCACTGAATCTGTATAATTACTTTGTTAGTATGGCTGTTTTGACTGTGATCATTCTGCCTATCCAAGCACCTGGAACATCTTTACATCTTCTAAGATCTTCAATCTGTATCTATAGTGTTCTGTAGTTTTCATTGTAGAGGTATTTTAACTCTTTTTAAGATTGATTCCCAAGTATTTTGTATTATTCTTTTTTTTTGAGGCCATTATTAATGGGGTGATTTTCCTAATTTCATTTTTACAGTGGATTCATTGTTAAAGTATAGAAGTGCATTTGGTTTATGGGTGTTTATTTTGCTAAATTTATTTATTAGTAAAAAAATTTTTCAGGTTATTTTTTTGTTATCTAAATATAGAAGCATGTCATTAGCAATTAGTGATAGTTTGAGTTCCTCTTTTCCTACTCATTTATCTTTAATTCTTTCTTCTAATTGTTTTGGATAGAGTTTCAAGGATGTTGTTGAATAGAAGTGGCAAAAAAGGGCATTTTTTTTTAATTTTAGAGGGAATGCTTTAATTTTTTCTCCCTTAAGAACAATGTTTCTGAGGAGCCACTGTGGGAGGTCCAGGCACAGCGACTCACCACTCCCACCTCCTACCAGTACTTTGAGGTGGGGGGGAGCCAGAGGATGGAAACACCCCTCTAAGGCAATGAGGCCCTGAGCCTGGACGGTAGCACCAGTGGCAATGGCAGCAACTTAGCGTCCCAGGGCTGCTTGTTTCCTGGGGCACCCCAGAAGGACACGCTGACACTGAGCCTGAGAAAGCAGGCATTACCGCTCCAGATAGCGGCTGCGCCACCTCAGCCTCCCTGGGCTGGATGGGCACCCCCAGGGCAGTGGCCCCCGGCCTCTGCCCTCCTCATCAGACCTGGAGCTACTCAAACTCACCTCTCCTGAGCTCGAGAGTCCCATAATCCAGTCCAAAGGGCTGGTCACCACCACAGGACAAGCATGCAGTTCCTCTACCCCAAGGTGGCAGCCAGGGAGGAGTTGGAGTTCACGAGATCTTTGTTAAGGCCCTGGAAGATTTGCACAAGCAGAATCAGCTTGGCGCCGGTCGGGCAGCCTCTGCTGCTGCACTGAAGAAAGACCCTCTGGCATGGCATCCAGCACATAGCCCCCTATTCACCCCACCTCCGTGAGCTGCCCACAAGGAGGCACCGCTCTAAGCTAACCTGAGCAACTAGCGGGTGGCTCGCAGGGGTGCTGGGTGCTGCCACTGTGGCCTTCACCGCCGATCCCATTCCCTTCACACTGCAGCTGCCCCCATAGCACTGGGTCCGCTGCGCCTGCTTCTGTGAGAGCCCGCTGCTGTGGCCCATTGAGGTGGACATGCAAGAGCCAGATCGAAAGCAGCTGGCCAAATGCATGGCAGCTTCCAAGTGACACAAACGCAAGCTGGAGTGCATCTCACACTTGGAGGAGAAAGTGAAGACGCTCAAGAGCCAGATCAGGAGCTGGAGTCCACTGCGAGCCTGCTGAGCCAACAAGTGGTGCAGCTCAAGCAGAAAGTTATCAGCCACGTCAACAGTGGCTGCCAGCTGTTGCCCCAGCACCAGGTGCCAGCATACTGAGCCCGAGCAGGGGGGCAGCGCCCCTGCTTGAGGAGCGGGCTCACAAGGGGCGAGGCATGGGCGCCCCAGACTTGGAGAGCATGTGGCCCTGGAGACCCTCTCCCCTAGAGTGCCCAGGACTTGGAGAGGGCGCGGCCCCAGGTATATCCCAGGGGGTACCCAGATCTCAGAGAGGGCGCCCTGGACTTCAATAAGCTGGACCCCCAGCTCCTTGGGGGCATGACACCACCCCCCTTCATCGAGCTGCCTCTGTCTGTGGCGCTGTGTTGCAGAAACCTGAGAGCCCCGAGAGCTGTCCCTTTATACACACCTTTGTGGAAGGGGCTCTGTTGGACACAGCCAGCAGCCTGCCTTTTCTTTTACTTTTTTTTTTTTTTGCCTTTGGAAGAAAGAAGAACAAAGTGTTCTGTTCTGCCCTATTTATATTTTTACTCGGGAACAAATGGTTGTGTATACGTATGTGTTTCCTTGTGTTTTTTTCAAGAAAGGGGAAGAAGAAGAAAAAAATTACTATGCCTTTTCCTAGCTCTGGCTACCCTCTTCTATCCTTCCGACCACCAGTCCCTTTTTGTTCTTTTGTTTTTGTCTTTATTTTTGTTTTGCTAGGAGTCTAAATTCTTATTTGTAATTCTTTGTTCGCCCTGTTTTTTGTTTTCACTGTCTCCTTATGCAAAAAAAAATATATAATAAATAAATAATACGAAGAAAAGAAAAAATAATGTTTCCCATGTGTTTACCATTGACAGCTTTTATAGTGTTAAGATATATGTCTACTATACATAGTTTTCTAGTGTTTTGATCATGTATGTAGTCAAATGCTTTTCCTGCATTTTTTAAAGATAATTTTCTGATTCTTGTCTTTACGTCTATTTACTTAAAAAATGTTTATTGATTTTCATGTGTTGAACCAACCCTGCATCCCTGGGACAAACCCCACTGATCATATTGCACTATCTTTTTAATATGATTTTGTATGCTGCTTGTCATAATTTTATTGAGAATTATTACATCTCTGTTTATCAGGAATACTGGCCTGAAATGTATTTTCCTCAATGTGTGTGTCTCGTTTGATATTAGTTGATATTAGTTTCGTAGAATGAGGTTATAAGGTTTTGCTATTTTCTATTTTATTAAATAATTTTAGAAGAATTGGTGTTCATTCTTTTTTCTACTTCTTGTAGAACTGGGTGGAGAATTCCTCTGATACTGGGTTTTTCTTAGTTGTTAGGCTTGTGATAAATCCTGGCTTGGGAGAATTAATGTAGTACATTCAAGACTTTGTACTTTGAAGGAGAAATGACTACCCTAACATTAGCCTGCTTTGACAAATGTTAGTCCTCAAATAACAATATTTTTTAAACTTTATTTTTACCCCCAGGAGAGGAGAGACACCTTCAAGACTCCTTTAAAAAAAATGTGTGTGTGTGTGTGTGTGTGTGTGTGTGTGTGTGTGTGTGTGTGTATCCAGAGTTTTGTGGTCACTTGGTAAAAATGCATTAAATAGCACAGCCGTGACTCCATTTTGGGTATGTTATTCAAGCTTTTTAGCTCACATATTAAATTTTGATCCATAAAACACTTAAAGTAGCTATAATTTCTATCAGAGTCTCTATATGGAAGTATGCAAAGATGGGATAAAATATTTAAACACTCTAACTCTCCAATGTTATCAAATTTATTTCTGATGGAATTTAACGTTATTCATACTCTTGACATAATGCTCCTTAAATAAATGTAAAAACCATTGAAATAAATAAAACACAAGAGGATCAGTCAAAGAAAGTGAAGGCCCCATGAGAGCAGGACGAAGATTATGAAATACTTCTGAATTAAAAGCTAAGTTCCATGAAAAGTGGAATCAACATTTTTCATGTGTGTGTATCAGGATAATTACTACACTAAAATATCTAGGTGTTTGTAAAGCAGGAAAATATAAGATGCTATTACAGTGTTAAGAAATAGGGAAATAAGAGGAGCACTAACATAAATATCATGCTGAATATAGCTCGACACCCAAATGTGAAGCCTAGAGGTGTTTTGTAGAAATCAACAAAGTTAAGCAAATATCATCAGTTCTCTTTCTGCTGAGTACAGAGTAGAAGGCAATAGTTTACACACATATTTTTAATAAATTCAATATAATGTTTCATTTCAAGGGAAAGGAATAAACCAGTCTGGGTAGAAGAAACTGTCAAGTTCAACTTGTTAAACTGTCTTTGACACATCTATGACCAAGAAAGAAAAATGACTATTTCCCATGAATAAATTCAGTAATAACAGAAAGTCTTTTCAAGCTACCCTTTGAATAATGCTGCAAAGTTCATTAACTCTGGTGCCTCTCACAGAATAGTTGTTACTGCAGTTTACCTGGAGTCTTTGATTTCCCAGTGCTGAAGTATAACACCAAAGAAGCAGGCCCAGGCAAGTGTAGAATGGAAAGTGGAAGCTTTATTAAGGACAGTAGAAAAGACTTCTCCCCAGAGGAAGAAGGGGACCCAAAAGGTGGAATCCATAGAAGAGCCAGGTCTTCCCTTTTTTATTGCTAAAGTCTTCTTTCAGTTTTACCACACTCATGTGTTTTTTTTTCCAAGGTGGAAAGGCCAAAAAGGTGGGAGATAGCCAGGCTGGAAGAGTAATCTGGTTAGGAAGGGCCTGGAGCAGCTTTGGGATTAGCAACTCCCTGTTTGCTTGGAGCTGTTTCATTAACATTTTCTTAGGATGGGCTCCAGGTCTAGAGGACATTAACATTTCAATTTCCCCAAGGCTGCTCTGGATTCCTGGACTCCATTCTATATAATGGCCTCCAATGAATTTAATCTTACTGGATATGGGAACGGATTTACCTAACTACACTAAGGACATATGTTTAATTCTGGCTTCACAGTCACTCAGTGCCTGAAAGACTCATGGGTTAAAAAAAAGTAGGTTCCCAGGGCTTTGAGTCTTCTTCAAAATAATTTTCCTGTACTTCCAAGTTTGACCATTCTGACATCAATATGTGGATTCAGATATTTGGGGCAAAGCTGTACTCTGATGATCCAATTACCTTTCTCCTTTAAAATTACAAAAACTTCTATAAAAAATACTTACTTTACCTGAACACCCAAAGTCCATTGTCATTCATTCAGTAAATTGAAATTGCCTTTAAAAAACAATTTTTATTTAAAGTTTTAAGTGAATAAAATTATCTTTTGATATTTGTGTGAAAAAAATCTTTGAAAGTTTAAATATTTTTCAGGAAGAAATAAAGTAACTTTCTCTAAATTATTATAAACTTCTTTTATTATAGAAAAGTCAGTAATGTCATAAAAATAATTTAGTTTTTATTGCTATTCTGCCACACCCAAGTCTGTGAGCTCCTCAGAATTTCCAATTCCAGATATATATTCACAGATTTTTTTTTTCCTCTTCTCCTCTCATTGTGTCTTATTTGGGGTGATAGTAATGTCAAGGCATTGTGGTGGATGACAGTGGAAGATTTTTATGTGGTACGTGTTTGCATACATATTAGACTCATTTTCTGTTTTGCCATTTGAAATATTGAATCTCTGAAACTAACCCATAATCTACTTGACTCTGACTACTTATCTTAAAATTGCAGGTAAACATTCCACAAACATGGAACTTTGCTGGCCTAATGACTACTTGACTATCTGCCTCTGACATTTGTGCACTAGAAATATAGCTTTGTGCTTTAGCTTCCTTTGCAGTGAGACCATGAAAGCTTGGTCTCAGTCTATGTGAACAGAGGGACATAGTTCCATATTTTCGAACAGGAGGCAGCAGAGCTGAATCCTCTCTTTGTAGGTAACTGTGGCCATTGGGGTATGAATGCCTCCCTGGGTGGATTGTGAAGCCTTTGGCTCACCCTCCAGTTTTAATGGCATTACTTGCAGATTCCCTAGAAAATTGGTGTTTGCTTTGATATACATAAAGGTCAACCGGAACACAGTGCTGGAGGGAGCTCTGTCACCTGGGGTGAGTAAGGGTCTGAAAAAAAAAAAACACAAACTGGGCTGCTCTGGAGATCACATGCACGCAAGGCTTTTCAAGGAGTGGCGAAAGGTCACAGGAATCCAGGCCCATTGGGGTCTCAAATAGGAGGTTCATGGGAGTCTTGGCTCTCAATTAGAGCTGAAAAGGCTTTAACAGCAAAATCATGTGAAATCCTGGCTGAGATTCACAGTGCTCTGGAGAAAGCCATCCTCAGCCTAGATCTCAGTTTCCAAAGGCTCCTCTAATGCCTGGCCTTAGAAAATCCCAACACAATTCATGGCAAGAGTTCTCTGAGATCAGTTCCAGAACTCAGTCTCTAATGGCATCACACCAGAGTTCAAGCTGAGGTGGACCCAGTCATCTTTTCCAACCACCACACAAAAGACCACTATTCTAACAAAAACACTCCCACATGGCTCTCATCTTCTTCCATACAGACACTCATCATAACATTCTGGCTGGGGGTTTCCATAGGGGGAGCAGTCTAAGATGGTGTGCAAAGTGAGCTCTCATGCCCATCATGTGCCAAATGTCATGGTGGCCTGGACACCCTTCCTGAGAAACAGGATAGATAAAATGGGCCTGTAGTTAATACTGCTCTGCTTCTCAAATTAGAGGCCTCCTGCCTGCCATGGGTAGATTCTTTATGCATACTGGATTCATGAAAGAAAAAAAAACACCTGTGTGCTAGTTACTGGAGGACTTGCAACATCTCATTTGACCCAGAGGATCCCTGTTCTTACTTCATAGGGGTCAGGGACCTGACCAGAGGAAGGCAAGAGACTTCATCCAATATTACACTTCTTTTTCAACATTTAAGATTTGGATGGACACATGGGATTTTTCTTGAGTTTCCTTGGGTGCCTAGAATGTAACTCACAGCCACACATAGGGCCAAGAGTCTGATTCAGACACAGCTTTTACAAAGCACTTTAACTAAAAGGTGCAGATTAGGCCTCTTCATTTTCATTTGAAACTATTTTCTTTTTTTTTAAAGAGAGAGTGAGAGAGGAAAGAGAGGAGAGAGAGAATTTTTAATATTTATTTTTTAGTTCTCAGCGGACACAACATCTTTTGTTGGTATGTGGTGCTGAGGATCAAACCCGGGCCGCACGCATGCCAGGCGAGTGCGCAGCCGCTTGAGCCACATCCCCAGCCCCTCAAACTATTTTCTTGAGGATTCCCAAAGGAGTGCCCAAAGGGAAACTCCTCCCTGACATTCAGGGGAACAGAACAATAGGGAGGAAAGAAGCCTGGAGACAAACTTTTTTTTAATTGAACACTGTGGCACTGACAGATCCTAATCATGCAACTTGGGTGGCTATCTATCCAAGCAGTGATTCTCCAGAGAGATGCTTACCAGTCATGTTAATTTGTGACTTTTCTGAAATGCTTGGCATTCCCTTCAGCAATCCAGTCCATGGCCATGTCACAGAGCTTGATGGTGGTACACATCTTGGACACAAAACCACGAACCCCTTCAGAGAGTGGCCAAAATTCAGGAAGAATACAGGAACTTAGGATCTTGGTAGGTGTTCCCCATCTGGAAGGCAAGCAGCAGTCCATTCATAAATTGGCCATGAGGAGTCCTGCAAAGATTTCCACTAGACAGGACACATTCAGGGCTGCATTCTTCTCTCTACTCTCTTTAACCACAAAACCATTTGGATTCACTGACATAGAAAGACTCACTAGTTAACAGTCCATTTCAAGCCAACAACAACAACAACAACAACAACAACAACAGTTTTTCCTTCATGTTCTCAGAACATGAGACAAAACGACAAATTGAAACACACACCCACTAAGACACACAAACTACCCCTGTATTTGGTCTGCATATATCCACTCTGTGCTCTGACTCGTGAGTGAAAATATGTTCCTCAGAAGTGGCCTGTCCTGTCTCAGCTCTGGTCTCCTTAGCCATCTCTGTGTAGTTGTCAGGAGCCAGCAATGAGCCAACACTTGTTTCTCAGGAAAGGCCCCTGTCCAGACCATTCAAGGCATTTGGCTATTCAACCATCACTAGGTGCCAAGAAAGAATGACTCTGGCCTTGGTACAGACAAACAAGTGAGCCCACTGGGACTGGAACTGCCTCTGGGTGCCTCGCCCCCTGGATCCCAAGTTCAGAGAGTTCCATCACCAAGGAAGTGAGGTGAGGTCACTTCCTTCAGGGAAGTGAATGAGGTCACTGCCTTGGCAACCACTTTGTCCTCACACTTGTTTCTAAGGGTCCCATGAGATGGAGGCTGCCCCACCTTCCTGTGACATTTTCACAAGTCATAAAGGTCTATATACCCGAGGAGTCTGGGATCAGCAACCCACAAAGATCTGATTGTGCCCATCTTCCCTGCATTGAAAAGAGGGAGGCTGATTCAGCCACATCCCTTCATCCTGACTGGGTTGTTGGCCATGGAAGATGACTTTAGACCTCACAGGTCCTACCTAGCTGCCTACATTTGCTCCAAGGATCATTTCTGCATCTACCTTTGAGCTTCTCAGCAGCTGTAGGATTCCCTTCATACCTGTATGACAAGATCAACTCAGGACCTACTGTTATGTGAAAATAGATGGAGGGAACAGAGTATGGTTAAGGGTCATATCAGGTTCGATTTGGGTTAGGAGTCATTCTGCTGGATGAATACGAGTATTGGGTAACTGGGATGTTTATAAGAATGTAAGGCGAAATGTAAGTATGAAAATAGAAAACTAGGTAAGATCTGAAGCACACAAGGGTGTTGGGCCCTTGACTTGGATAAGTGGTTTTGATTTATGTTCTGCAGAGGTGAATCCTCTAAATCCATATACAATGGCATAATATCTTGTACCTGGGACTATTAAATGTAAAAAGAACTTCCAGTGAAATTGAGATAGTAGGCAGGATTCCAGTGTAGGGTAAGGAAGAAGAGTGAGTTTAGGATTTGGACAAAAGGCCCTTTTTGCAATGGAATGAATTTCTATTAGAGTGTAAATGGGAATGTCAGCACACATGAAGAGTCAGTCAAAACAAGGCACTTAGAGAAATAGATATCAATAGGGATGTTAGGAGATCTGGAATGTACCAAATGAGTGACAAGATCAGGGATATTTTCAACAAGGTGGTGGTTGAATTACCCTATCCTAGGTAGACACAAGTGTATACTCACCATAGGATTGAAATTTGAAAAGAGTAGGCAACACAGATATAGATGATTTTAGTAATCCATGCTCTCATTAAAATTAGGCTTTGGTAGAAGAATAAGATAAGTGTGAATTTTGCATTTTGTGTCCAGAAGATGATGTGATGAGAGGAATACATGGAGCAGGTGACATGCGTATTTCTTCCACCATTTCTGGGAGCATGTTCTGAAACCCTATAATTTAGGGTTTCGGGATAAAAATAGGTGTACCCTGGTCTACGTATATAGAAATGATGCAGGAATAGAAGAAACGGTGAATAAAAAATATAACAGGTTACTATTTTAAATAATTGATTGAAATGATATTTCAAAAAATACATGAAATCTGGTATTAACATACAAACATTCAATCCAAGTAGTCATACATTCAGTGGTAATATTAGGGTTACTAATTATACCAAACTGTGTTTGAGTTTTGCTTCGAAAATGATGATGGAATTCAAAAGTAATGTGTTATAAAAGAACTCTCATGAAAAAGCAAGTAAAGCAACATGGAGAAATACATGGGTTCTGATACCTGGAGTGAATGAAAGTAAATCATATGCATATCAATTTGTGAATATTGGATGAAATGGTATCATTTCTGAAGAAAGAGGAATTTAACAATTTTGAATGACAATTACTTCAAAATACACATCTAGTCCCATATGAATAAACTTTCATTGATGTTAAACTGGGTCACTTACTGTAGAAATATTAGGGTTAGTACTCAATATTCACTGAAGTTCATTTTGAGTATTCAGAAATGAATATGTATGTCAAGAAAATGAATATTTCTGAGAAATATTTTGTGAAAAGTTGATTATGAATCCACACAGATGGACATGAAAGAATCAAGGTAGTATAAGTATATGACACATATATTTTATGTTTGCAAATCCATACTATATATTTAATATATTAAAATATAAGAGTAAGTATGCCAATCGAAATACTTAAGGGGATATATATCCTTCACATATGCACCCAAAATATTCATTTTCCTCTACATTGTTTCATGTATAAACTTGTTGAAGTATAAGCTCACCACAGCTTGAATTTTCAGTTAGCTCAGTGTATTGGGGGGCTGTCAGAGACCAGCTCCAACAGGGGGTCTCAGGAGACGAACGGATGGTGAGGAGTCGGCGAAGGAGGGGGTGGAGAAACAACACAGACACCAAAGTGAAGGTGTTGATCCCAATCTTTACTTGTGAAGTTGATCATATATACTTTTCATTTTGGCAGGCTTACAGTATTTTGTGGTTACAAAACAGGAATCATTATTCAAGCAAAACAAAATATTACGTAGCTACAATTAGAATAGAAGAATGTATCTTGGCTTATGCATAAGCAAGTATTTGTACTTTCAGTTTGAGTTTTGCTTTGAGCTGTTTCTGCTTAGTTAACTTTTAATAATAGTTACAAATGTCCCAAACTATTGGCCTATACCTTGACTATTCTTTCTTGACTTACTGACTGGAACCGGTGCCATGGTTATGGCAAGCAGTTGATTTGTTATTACTTTTAATCAAACAGGAGTAAGAGCACAAACCATTGTGCACAGGAACAAGAACAAGTTGCCCAGTACTAAGCACTAATCTATCTTCTTAACATTAATTTTTCTTCTCTAGATTTTAATTTAATTTCTCAAAAACTTCCTTGACAGGAATACAGGGAGTTTTTCTTTAGACATTAACAATTTACACTCCACAGCTGAATCATTGCATTTAGAGCAAACAGATCTATGCTTTAGAAGTAGTTGCATTAATTGGGAAAGTCATGATTTTTCCTTCGTACTTAATGGTCATATGAGAAATCAAAACTATACTTGTTAAAGGAATACAAAAACAAATCAGCCCATTCCCAGAAAAATACTGCGCTCCTCCAGAGGATGGACGCCTTGCACCATCCACCTCAGTAGGGCCTTGCCATTGCCTGAGTCAGGGGAGGGGCGCAGCAGGGGGCAGTGATCTCTTCATGAAATTTGTATTTTCCAAAGTCAGAGTACTCTCAAGAATATACCTGTGATGGCAGTAGGATTATATATGTGTATATAAAAATATACATTGTGACCCAGGTGACAGAGACAGGGAGTAAGGAAGTTACATATTTGTTAATTTTGAAACTTCATGGAGAAATAAAAGGAGAAAAATGCATGAGAGGTTTTATAATATGTATCTCTGATGAAGCAAAAGGCAAGTCCAAGTATACATCGTGCCTCCTATCAAATGCCTCTACTTCTATTCCTTTAGGAGTATTTTTATCAATGTTAAGATAAGTAGTCAGAGTCTAGTAGGTTATGGGTTAGTGTCAGAGATTCAATATTTCAAATGGCAAAACGGAAAATGGGTCTAATATATATGCGAACACGTGCCACATAAAAATCTTCCACTGTCATCCACCACAATGCCTTGACATTACTATCACCCCAAATAAGACACAATGAGAGGAGAAGAGGAAAAAAATGTGTGAATACATATCTGGAATTGGAAATTCTGAGGAGCTCAGAAACTTGGGTGTAGCAGAAGAGATCACAAATGTAGAGGACAGGGTAAACAAACCACAAACATGGAACTTTTCTGGCCTAATGACTTCTTGACCATCTGCTTCTGACATTTGTGCACTAGAAATATAGCTTTGTGCTTTAGCTTCATTTGCAGTGAGACCATGAAAGCTTGGTCTCTGTCTATGTGAACAGGAGGACATGGTTTCATATTTTCCAATACGAACAGGAGGCAGCAGAGCTGAATCCTCTCTTTGTAGGTAACTGTGGCCATTGGGGTATGAATGCCTCCCTGGGTGGATTGTGAAGCCTTTGGCTCACCCTCCAGTTTCAATGGCATTTCTTGCAGCTTCCCTGGAAAATTGGTTTTTGTTTTTGAAATACATAAAGGTCAACCGGGACAGGGTTCTGGAGGGAGCTCTGTCACGTGGGGTGAGTCAGGGTCTGAAGGAAAAAACACAAACTGGGCTGCTACCCCATATATCTTTCTCCCTTGAGCCTAGCAACTTGATTCTGAGCATTGCACCAAATCCTCTCCCCAGAAAAACATGCCTTTATATTTTAGGGTCTGCTGGCTGCACCTTGTAAGTCACATAACATTTGGAAGCCAATGACAGAAGCACAGGGGCCCACCACAGATGTTGTTGACACACTTGCACCCCATTGCTTCAGGCCCAGTTCCCTGCTGGCTCCTATTCCCTGGCATCTCTGTTCTTCAGTATGGTCAGGAATTCCACTAAGTCAAAAACAGCAGTTGCTGGTTCAGTCATGGTGAGCAACAGGAGATCTAAAGGTTCTCCAGGGATTTCTGGTCATGGGATTCTCAAAAACTTCATGGTATTGGCCTAGCCATATTTCAAGAATGAAGAAGTTTGCACTGTGGATTTTGATTCATTCAGGAGCCATTAAGTGTTGAGGAATCTCCTTTCAGTAAAAGCTCTGGAGATCGCATGCAGGCAAGGGTTTTCAAGGAGTGGCGTAAGGTCACAGGAATCTAGGCCCATTGGGGTCTAAAATATGAGGTTCATGTGAGTTTTGGCTCTGAAGTGTAGAGAATCAGATGTGACTGTGTTACTATTACTGTTCTTGATGGAGTCTGCCTGCAAAGGGGATATTCCGTCAAGGTATAGATAAGTAACAGAGGACATGCTTGAAAACGTGGTGTCTGCTGTCCTTGGGAGGACTTGCCTGCAAACGGGATATTCTGCCAAGTGGGCTAGGAGGGCGCTGAGAAAAATTTTATTATCTGTTCTTAACAAAGAGCAGAGCTCAACATACTTCGAGGTGAGAATAGATTAGCCATGAGAAGCGGGTCACTTCTGTGTAGATAGTAAAACTTCTGTATGCTATGTTTAATTAGCTGAAAGACCTGATTTATTGATGTTGGAAGGCTGTCTTCTTTGTTCACAATACTATAAAAAGATTGCTTGTACACAATAAAGAACTTTTTTTTTCTGCTGCTGCTTCACTTGCTCTGCTTCTTCTTCTTTCTTTTCCCATGCTGACCTGCAAGTGAATTACTGCAACATTTGGCATAGTCGGCAGGATCCAGCACTGAAAGGGTAAGCACCCCGGGTTAAGAAAACGAAAGGGGGACTTTCGGGATTAACAAAATATCAAAAGGTATCGCCCCAGGTTGAAAGAACCTTTAGGGGGACTTTCAGAACTAATAAATATTGAAAGGTATCGCCCCAGGTTGAAAGAGACTTTAGGGGGACTTTCTGAACTAACAAATATCGAAAGGTATCGCCCCAGGTTGAAAGAGACTTTAGGGGTCTTTCAGAACTAACATGGGAAACTCCCAATCCTTATAGGAACAATATGTGGAGTTACTACAGGGATTATTATATTCCATAGGTGTGAAAACATCACATAAAAGACTCAAGGAGTTATTTAAAATTATAGAATGTCATTATCACTGGTTCCATTATCAAACTAAGGTCCAGTTAAATTTAGGGGAATAAAAATTGGTTCAAAAAGAGCTCCATAAGGTGCATCAGGCTGGGAATGTTATTTCTTTGAAGATTTGGAGATTGTGTAGCACTATTACTCAAGCATTACAATTTTTAGAAAGCAATAATGAAAAGGGCTCTCTTTGTGAAAGACAAGTTAATACATCAGAATCTGATAATAAGGTTAACAAAACGGAGCCCAAGGAAGATATTTTTAATACTATAGATGACTCTCCTAAATCAGATCTGGGCGATGAGGAAGATTCAAAAAGTTCAGATAGTGACTCCAGTATGAAAAAAATTATGGAAGGCCTTTGTGGATAAAATGAAATTTAAAAAGCAAAGGTCCTCTCTTAAACCTACTGCTCCTTTTAATGCTTCTCTCTTTCCAATGACAGAGAATAGAGTTGATGTGGGTAGAGAACAACAACGTTTTTCATTTCCTCTTACTATGATACATGATGATGATGATGATCTTGCAGTCCCTCCTGGTTGTTTTGTTGATCCACCACATTTGTTTCCTATAACTAGACAACAAAACCTTCAAAATCCCCCAATGATTGATGTTCACTATACTATAAAGGATTTAAAAGCTACAGCCTTTCAATATGGCCCTCAGTCTCCTTTTGTGTTAGATATTTTAGAAAATTTGGGAACTTCTAAATTACTTATTCTTTTGGATTGGGAGGCATTAGCCAAAACAGTTTTGGAGGGATCTCCATGGTTACAATTGAGAAGTTGATGGGAAGATGAGGCACAAAAACAAGCTGGAGAGAGTGAAGTTCAAAATCCCCCGGGACCTATGGAGGATAAGTTAATGGGGGAAGGTAATTACTGTGCCTTTAGAGACAGGCTCAATATACAGATTCAGATCTTCCACAAGTTTGACAGGTTTTCTTAAGAGCTTAGAGATGTGTGATACCCACTGGTCAGGCACAACCTTCCTTTACTAAAACTATACAAGGGGCTACTGATTTACACTGATTTTCTTGCAAGACCGCATACTTTTATAATGAAGGCAATGGGTCAAGATCAAATAGCAAAAGTATTATTGGAAACATTAGCATTTGAAAATGCAAATCCTGAATGTAAGCATATTTTGGGGCCATTAAAATGGCAAAATGCCTCATTGAGTGAATATGTGAAAGCTTGTGCTGGAGTGGGAGGAATTGAACATCAAAGTTTCTGTTTTTGCTTCAGCCATGGCTGAAGCCCTTAAACCAAATAAATCAGGAACTTGTTTGAATTGTGGATAAGCAAGTCATTTTAAAAGGGATTGTAAAAAAATAAATAAAAATAAATAAATAAATGAATTTTAAGATACTTTCAAATTACTGGCCGGTCATTTTTCTAGGACTCTTGCTTTTTCCTACATTCTGTATTTTTTGAGCTCATAATTTTGTTCCTACAGCCCTAAGTTAATGTTTTTCTGATCAGTTCTATTTTTGATCAACTGTGGAATATTTAAATATTGCAATGGAAATTTCACCTAAAATAGCTACAAGGCCTTTATTGTGTTATGTGTGCACATTTATATTATATGTTGTATGTCTGTTTGTGTGTATGTCCATATATTATGTACATGATATAAAGATTGATATATATGTAAAGAGCACTCATAAAAATTAAAAAAAAATGGATCCAAATATTTTTAATTCACTGATTTAAATGGTTCAATTTAAATTGGGTAAACAGATAAAAAATAAGATGTCTTTAACATGTTAATGACTGTTGTGCTTTGGTTCTAGGACTTTTCTTCAACAACAACAACAAAAAATGGCTAACACGGTTCATTATACTTGTCTAATGTTTTGATAAAATAAGTAAATTAATTAGACATAAGATTATGTGTTTATGAGTATTTGTTAAATATCTGATTGATTTAGAAGGTTAATATGCTAAATGTTAAATATACCATTAAATGCTTTTAACTCCTTAAATTACATTAGATAACATTATTAATAATTTTTAAGTTGGTAAATAATATAAATAAATAAATAAATATTTTTTTAATCATCTCTAATATTTAGACACTATATTTTCATAATGTGGTAAACAAATGTGATTAATTGTGTACTACAAATAACAAAATATCTCTTATTAAAATGGAGTAATTTGCCAAAATTCAAAAATTTACAAGAATGATTTCAAAGCGTAAATAAAGAAGGGGTTAAAAAAAAATTAAAAGGTTCTAGGTATGGATTTAATAAAAAAAATTGTGTTTTTGGAAGTGAGTAAATAAAAGAATTTAAGCAAGTGATAAAGAAGGTCTATGTATGTTGGCTATATAGTTTTAAGTAAGTGATAAAGAAGGTCTGTGTACATTGGCTATATATGTAAATTTTTGAACAAATAATCTTGAAAAAAATAAGGATTATACAAATATGGTTAAATAACAACTGTTATTTTGCAATATTCTATTATGTTATTTCTTTAAGAGCTAAACTTAATTGATATAAAAACATCAATAGTAATTATGGTACCATTACTCTTCTTTGTATATTAAATGTGTTCATATTTTCCAGGTATATAAGTCATTAAGATAAAAGCTTAAAAAAATTATATCAAGCTGGTGTTCTCCAAAAGGTTGCATGGTAATTTTAGGTTTATAAAAATAACATATTGGAGATTTATTTATATACTTTAGTGTTCTATAACTGGGCCTATTATCAATAAGATATATAAAGTTTTGTGTTACTTTTTACACTGAGGTACAATTTAAATGTATTTTTTAAGTTAATGAGAGCCTTATCTACATAAAGGTTAATATTGTAAAACACAAGAACATTTTTCTATTTTTTTTAAGAAAAACTAAAAGGGGCTGGGGATGTGGCTCAAGCGGTAGCGCACTCGCCTGGCATGTGTGCGGCCCAGGTTTGATCCTCAGCACCACATAGCAACAAAGATGTTGTGTCCGCCGAGAACTAAAAAATAAATATTAAAAATTTTCTCTCTCTCCCCTCTCTCACTCTCTCTTTAAAAAAAAAAAACTAAAAGCTTTTAGCCTTTCTTTATTTCATGTTTTAGATGTGTTATATTGTGTTAGTTTTTACTCAAATAAACTTAAACAATTATTTATATAAAATTTATATTATAATATTTAAAAAATAAAAATAAACTTTAAAACTACAACACTTTACTTAAATTTTTAAAGAGCCCTACTTACTTAAGATAAGACTCTATGTCCTATCTGACTACATGTAAAAATAACAACAAAAATAGTAGGCCAAATTTCAGTATATTTTACTCATATTAGGACATAGAATCATTAGTCTATCCACTCTTTAACAAGCTGTGAATTGTGAGTGCACATGTGTGAATGTATATAAAATCTGTTCAGTCATACCGCACATGTTAATAGCAAACCACAGCAGGAGCTTCTGTAGAAGGCAGGCACATCACCTCATTTAGCAGATAAGAAAACAAAACTTGAAGCAATCAATGACCTGCCCACTGTCACCCATGAGGATCAAGGCTGGTAAGTCACACATAGGAGGCTGGCCCCAGGTAGGTCACTCTTACAAGGCTAGCCCTGGCTAGGTTACTCCTATGAGGCTGGACCTGGGTAAGTTACTCCTATGAGGCTGGCCTTGGGTAGGTAGCAGCCTGCCCCTTCCTCAGTCTTTGCTTCTGCTCTCCTCTGAGGAAAACCAGTGCTCTGTCTTTTTTGCAATTTCAACAGTTTAACCACTGTTTTCTGCTTTGAAGTTAAAGAGAGTGTTTGGGCTTCAGTCAACAGGCCTCTGCCCTGGCACTTGGAGTCTGACATCAAACCAGCATGATTCTGTATCCTGTTCTCATTGCTTTTTTGTTGATCTAATGCCAAATTCTGATTTTTTAGACTTCGTACTACAGAAGCAATCTTTGTAATATGCCCTCTTCAATTAAAGCAAAATTGCTTTCACCAAGAATTTTTAGTTTTTGAAAATTTCAATGGTGGTGAAGAATTTAGTCCATTTTTTTTTGGACTAAATCACTAAGTTCCAGGAACTTTCACATGTATTTTATTATGACAACCTCCAATCCACCTGTCACTTACATATCATTGTTATTATCATTTCCCATTTATAAGTTCACAAACTTTACTACACCTAAGTCCAAGGTCAGGCTGCTAACCAAGTTAACATAGCTATAGCTCGTGCCACAGAGTCAAGCGTGGCTAGCAAGGGCCAGCTGAACATGGCAGTGGCACCCACAGCTCCTTCTGCCAGGTCCAGTGTGGCATCGAATGCTTGCCCTGTAGCCTTGTCATGGGCATTAGGCCTTTCCACCCTCCCTCTGGGATTGTCCTGTCAGATTCCAAAGGCTCTGCCATCCATCTGCCACTGTATAGAGCTGGTCTATTTTGTTTCCTCTTTGGTGACAGGAGAGAGATGACACTGAGGATTTATTTAAGTAAGAGTGAGTTCTCCTGTCTTCAGAGGCTTTCCCGCGACATGCGCTCACACTCACTTCTGGAGGAGGACCTCTGTCCACAGAGGCCACGACTGCACACACATGGGTCAGCAGAGGCAAGACACCTCTGCTTGTCCCCCCCACCTGGAATATGTGACAGCCTACACCTAGGATGCTGCAACCTGAAGCTAACAGGAAGTCTGTCTCTGTCATGTCAGAGAATCTCCTGCAGACGGGACAGCCAAAGTTATGAATACACTGCAAGAGAAATTAGGAAAAACACTCCACTCACAATAGCCTCAATAATAAACAAATAAACAAATAAAGTTCTTGGAAATTGACCTAACAAAAGAGGTAAAGGACATCTATAATGAAAAGTATAGAATACTAAAGAAAGAAATTGAAGAAAACCTCAAAAGTTGGAAAGATCTCCCATGATTTTGGATAGGCAGAATTAATATAGTCCAAATGGCCAAACTACCAAAACTGTTATACAGATTCAATGCAATTCGTATTAAAATCCCAATGGCATTCTTCATAGGACTAGAAAAAGTAATCATAAAATTCATTTGGAAACATAAGGGACCCAGAATAGCCAAAGCAATCCTTAGCAAAAAGAGTAAAGCAGAAGGCATCACAATACCAGACCTTAAACTATATTACAGAACAACAGTCACAAAAATGGCATGGTATTGGTACAAAAATAGACATGTAGACCAATGGTACAAAATAGAAGGCACAGAGACAAAAACCACATAAATATGGTTATTTCATACTAGACAAAAGCATACATTGGAGAAAAGATAGACTCTTCAATAAATGGTGCTGGGAAAACTGGAAATACATACATAGCTAAATGAAATTAAGCCTCTATCTTTCACCCTGCACAAAAATCAACTCAAAGTAGATTAAAGACTTACACACCAGAATAGATACCTTTCACCTAATAGAAGAAAAAGTAGGCCCAAATTTTCATGATGGTGGCTTAAGACCTGATTTCCTTAAGAAGACTCCCAAAGTGCAAGCAGTAAAATCAAGAATCAATAAATGGCATGGATTTAAACTAAAACACATCTTCTCAGTAAAGAAAACAATCAATAATGTAATGAGAGAGCCTATAGAATGGGAGGAAGTCTTTACTACATGCACCTCAGATAGAGCACTAATCTCCAGGATATATATAAAGAACTCAAAAACTTAACACCCTAAAAAGAAATAATCCAATCAATAAATTGGCTAAGGAATTAAAAAGACACTTCACAGAAGAAGAAATATAATCCATTAACAAACAAATGAAAAAGAAATGTAAATCAAAACTACTATAAGATTTCATCTCAATCAGATGGCAATTATTAAGAATACAAGCAATAATAAGTGTTGGCAGAGATGTGGGGGAAAGGACACACTCATACATTGCTGGTGGAACTGCAAATTGGGGCAACCACTATGGAAAGCAGTATGGAGATTCCTCAGAAAACTCAGAATGGAACCACCATTTGACCCAGCTATCCCATTCTCCATTTTATACCTTAAGGACTTAAAATCAGCATACCACAGTGATGTGGCCACATCAGTGTTTATTGCAGCTCAATTCACAATGGCTAAACAATGAAACCAACCTAGATGCCCTTCAACCAATGAATGGATAAAGAGAAGTGATACATTTAAATGATTGAAAATAATTCAGCCATAAAGAAGAATGAAATTATGGCATTTGCAGATAAATGGATGGAACTAGAGAATATCATGCTAAGGGAAATGAGCCAATTCCTCCAAAACAAAAGCTGAACATTATCTCTAATAAGCATATACTGATTCATAGTGGGGTGGGGAGGTAGGGAAGAATGAAGAAACTTTGGTTTGTGTAGAGGACTGTGAAGGAAGGTTATGACTGCAGGGATGGAAAGGACAGTAGAATGAGTCATACATAATTACCCTATGTACGTCTATGATTATTCAACTGGAGTGACTCTGCACCATGTACAACCAGAAGAAAGAGAAAGTGTGCTTCATTTGTGTACAATATGTCAATATGCCACATATAACTAATTTGAACAAATAAAATAAATAAATAGATGAGGTAGAACCACAAGGCAGGGTAGTACACACCTGAAATCCCAATGACTCTAGAGGCTGAGGGAGAAGAGCTCAAATTTGAGGCCAACCTCATCAATGTAGCAAGATCTTTTTTCAAAATAAAAAAAAATTAAAAAGAACTGGGGATGTAGCTCTGTGAAAAATATCCCTGGGTAAAATCCCCAGTTAAAAAAAAAGAAAGGTAGCAGAATACAACAGTCACTAATATGGCATTATGTAAAAATGTGGATGTGTAACCGATGTGATTCAGCAACTTATATTTGGGGTAAAAATGGGAGTTCATAACCCACTAGAATCAAATGTATGAAAGATGATCTGTCATGAGCTTTGTAATGTTTTCAACAACCAATTAAAAAAAGAAAGAAAAATATGTGGGGTCTTTAAGAGGTAATAAACGCAATCAGAGCTTCATCCTTGTGTAGGGCTGATCCATATGAGAGCTTTGTTTTTGCGCAGGGTTGATCCATTTTAGAGCTTTGTCCTTGTGCACGGTTGATCCATGCATATCCTGAACAGATTAATGAGTTTATTGGTTAACTTCAGAAGGGTTGATCCATCTATACCATGAGCAGATTAATGGACTTATGGGCTATCTTGAGAGTGAGGCTGCTATAGAAACCAGCTATCTGGAGAATCCCAGTCCCTTCCCTCACTATATGATGTACTGAGCCACCTCAGTATTCTGCCAGCAAAAAGGACATCAATAGATTCAGCCCTTTAATCTTGGACCAGAACTTTGAGCCAAATAAACTGCTTTTCTTTATAAAACAAACAAACAAACAACATTTCATCTGAAACATGAATAAAATATAAAGGCTAAGAGAGGTCTTAACTTCTTTTTGGTGGAAAAAATGGCAAAATCATATTCCACATTTTCAGCCTTTAAACAAACCAGGCTCTGCTTATTACTTTCCAAAAATACATTTAAATTCTTATCCCAGTATAAAGAGTAACACAAAATTTTATATATAACTTATTGATAACAGGTTACCCTTATCCAGTTATAAAACATTAAATATCATAAATAAATATCAATCAAATTTGTTATTTCTATATAAATCTGAAAGAAACTATTGCTACAGACAGTTTTAGTTTAGAGAACATCATCTTGATAAAGGGCTCTACCAAGTCTTACATTTTAAAAGGCTTGTATTCTGTTAGAACATGAATATATCCAAAATATGAAAAAGCTAGTAATGGTTAATGTCACAATTAACTGTTTAACTTTTAAAGTAAAATTTAGAATCCATAGTGTATAAAAATTATAATCACAGGTTTGCATGTTATCAGGACTAGCAAAAGTGAAAGAATAGCTTTCAATCTCTTAAACATTTAGGAAACACTGTTAATAATCAGAAACAGACATATTCAAAACAGATATAAGCCAGGTTTTTAAATGGCAGTGTGGCACTTTTATGTCAGATACAATGTAGGAAAGAGAACACTTATTGGTTACTACACTGCCCAGAGTCCTCAGGAGTGGCTAGTGAGAATGTAGCCAGCAGCTCCCAGGAGGCTCTGGGGCAAGAGATGCAAAGGTTATGATGGCCTGTGTTACCCAAAATCCTACAGGACCTGCAGTTCCTACATCCCTCTGCATTGAGGGCAGCATGGACCAAATGACAGACTGCATGACCAGAGCCCTAAGGGACCTGCAGCTTACAGAGACCTCTGCAGTGAGGTCTGTGTGGGCAGAATGACAAACTGTGCTTCTCATATCTCTTGGGTGTCTGCTGTTCCCAGGAGATTCTGGGTTGAGGGCTTCAAAGGCAGAACACCAGGCTCAATGCAGGGTATGTCCTCACTGCCTATAACTCACAGAAGTTTCTATGATGAGAGAATTAGTACCTAGACTCTCCAGGGTACCAGGGAAAGCATGGGTCTTCAGTTCTTGTGGTCCTCCCAGTAGGGCTGTGCAGGCAAAAACTAGACTACATTATCCAGAATCCTCATGAGCTGTACCTTCCTCTGTGGTGATCAAATCATTAGCCTACATTACCTACAATCCTCAGGGGCTATAGCTCCCAGAACCATCTGTGGTGAATGGGCAAAATATGGGACTATGTTACCCACAAATCTTAGTTCTAGCATCTCCCAGGATCCTCTGTGATGAGAATTGTAGGAAACAGAACTTAACTATATGACCCAGAATCATTTAGAGACATGTTGTCTGGGTGAGCATGTGGCCTGCAACTCCTAGAGGCCTCCACAGCAAAGGCTGTTCATGCTAAAGGTCAGATTACACTACCCATAATTCCTGGGGATACCCTGATGACGGTGAAGCCTACAGTCCAAGAACCCTCCACAGTGAGTTCTGCATTACCAAAGTAAGCATGTGGCTTGCATTTATCCTGGCCCTCACAGGAGGCACGCAGGCAAAACACTGGCTAACATTACCCAGAATCCTCAGGAAATTGCAGCCCCAAAAATAGTCTGTGGTGAGGGCTGCAGGGTAGAGAGCTGAACTACACTACTCAGAATTCTTTGAGATGTCCAGGTGCCTGTGTGGCCTGCCACTTGGAGGCCTCCACAGTGAGAGCTGTGTGGGCTAAAGGCAAGAATACACTACCAGAATCCCCCAGGGCCTGCAGCTCCCAGACACCTACCTCTTGAGGACTGCATGGGCAAGATTTGTATTGCACCACCCACACTCCTCAGGGGTGTCCAGGCAGGCTTGTGGTGTGCTGATACTGGGAGCCTTGATGGTGAGGTTTACTTAGGTAGGATGGTCTGCACTGCCCAGAATAATCAATAGCCTGCAGCTCTAGACCTCTGAGGTCAGAAATGCTTGAGCAAAGTGGACTACAATACACAGAATTCCTGGGGCCTCAGAGCTGTTAAAAGCAACTATAGTGTGGGCTGCACCAACCCAGCACCAGGCTACAATGTCCATGATCCTGGGGGTTCTGAAGCACCCAGATGCCTCTGTAGTGAAGGTTGCATGGGATATGAGGGGAATTCTGCTACTTGCAGTTCCCCATAGGTTTCTGGAGTGAGGGCTACATGGGAAGAACACAAGTCTCCACTGCTAGGGTCTTCCAGGGCACTTGAGATAGCATGTGGCACACAGCTCTGATGATCCTGCCTGGTGAGGGCTGTGTGGGCAGAACACCAAATTAGACTGTCAAGAATCTCTGGGAATAACTGCAACTCCCAGAGGCATTCATGGTGAGAGCTGGGAAACAAGGAAAGATAATTCAATCTAGAATGCCCCAGGACAAGGGGTGAACCCTGCAGCTCCCAGAGGCTGCTGGGGGGTCGTGTGAGCTCAGGGTCCCACAACCTTGAAAGCAGTCAACATGGGCTGGGATTTCACTGCTTTTCTTAAAACCCATGACGTTAAAATTCGGCAGTCCTTGGCTACATCACTCAGTCAGTCAGTCACTTGTCTACACTTCGCAGAGGCCTCTGTGTTGACCTGCTTTTGGCCTTCTGCCCTTGGGCACAAGAGTGAAGTGTCCAGGGTCTCCCTGCAGGTGCTCATGTCTGTGCCTCTGCCTGCCTGGCCCCTGGCTACACCAGTGCATGGCCTGGTTGAGCCCAGGGACCCGGGTCTCAGTCTCTTGGCCTCCCTTTTGTCTTCTCCTGAGATTCCACTTCGGGTGATGGCACAAATAAACACAGCCAAACATAGTTAAAGAAGTGGGAATAGATCCTATTCAGTAATAGCTGAGGATACAGAAAGGCGCTGAGAGAAATAAGAAAAACTAGCCACCCTACTACCACTGCAGGTTAGCAGAAGCCTGCACTAGGCGTGGCCATTAGGGAGTGGTGCCTGTGTGCATGAGCAGAGTCTGGAACTGGGCATGGCCATCAGGGAATGGTGCCCCTGTGTATGAGCCGATTCTCATACTGGGCGGAGAAGCAGGGGACAGTGGCTCACATTCCATCTTTGTCCTTCCTTCTCCCGGGTGAGGACTAGAGCTCTTAGGAAAAACTGCGAGCATGCTGGGTCAACCACCAGGGAGCGACAGACCGGCCTCCAGGATACACACAGCTTGAGGGTACTATGGGTCATGTGTGTGGGGATGTGGAGCTCCTCCTCAGACCTGCTTTGGCTCTGAGGAGGTCCTCCTAGCTCGAGGCCACTGGGTCCTCCATGTGTGTCAGGTCTCAGGAGATACTCCCAGGTCGGGGACACTGGGTCCTCCATGTGCCTCATGTCTGAGGAGGCCCTCCCAGCTTGGGGACGCTGGGTCCTCCTTGTGCCTGGGGTCTGAGGAGATAATCCCAGCTCAGAAACACTGGGTCCTCTGTGTGCCTCATGTCTGAGGAGGTCGCCACAGCTCGGGGACCCTGGGTCCTCCGTGTGGGGCTCGGGTCTGAGGAGGCCCTCCCAGCTCCTCTGGGACCCTAGGTCCTGGGTGTGCCTCGGGTCTGAGAAGGCCCTCCCAGCTCGAGGCCGCTGGGTCCTCTGTGTGCCTCATGTCTGAGGAGGCCCTCCCAGCTCAGGGACCGTGGGTCCTCCGTGTGCCTCATGTCTGAGGAGGCCCTCCCAGCTCCGGGACCCTGAGTCCTCTGTGTGCCTCGGGTCTGAGGAGGTCCTCCCAGCACGGGTACCCTGGGTCCTCCGTGTGCCTCATGTCTGAGGAGGCCCTCACTGTTCGGGGACCCTGGGTCCTCCGTGCGTGTCAGGTCTGAGGAGATCCTCCCAGCTCCGAGACCCTGGGTCCTGGGTGTGCCTCGGGTCTAAGGAGTTCCTCCCAGCTTGGGGACCCAGGGTCCTCTGTGTGCCTTGGGTCTGAGGAGGTACTCCAAGCTCCGGGACCCTGGGTCCTTGGTGTGCCTGGTGTCTGAGAAGGTCCTCCCAGCCCAGGGACCCTGGGTCCTCCGCCTAGTATGGCCTAGAGCATTTTTATGCATTATCATGTTTCTAATTTCTTTTTTTCACTTCAATACATATTTATTCAACTAAAACAAAACATCTTTAAACATATTTTAACAATGTACAAATACATTCACAATATAATCTGCTGATTAAAAGACTCCAACAAAGTTTTCAGTATCTCAACAGAATTTACAACTGCCTACAATAATTTGTAGATTGGTTTAGTTTACAGCAGAGTCTGGCACTGGGCATGGCCATCAGGAAATGGTGCCCTGTGTATGAGCAGAGTCTCACACTGGGCGGGGTAGCAGGGGACAGTGGGTCACGTTCCATCTTTGCCCTTCCTTCTTCAGGGTGAGGACTAGAGCTCTTGTCTCAGGAAAAATTGCGAGCATGCTGGGTCAACCACCAGGGAGTGACAAACCGGCCTCCAGGATACACACAGCTTGAGGGTACTATGGGTCATGTGTGTGGGGATGTGGAGCTCCTCCTCAGACCTGCTTCAGCTCTGAGGAGGTCCTCCTAGCTCGAGGCCGCTGGGTCCTCCATGTGTGTCAGGGCTGAGGAGATACTCCCAGATGGGGACCCTAGGTCCTCCGTGTGTGCCTCGGGTCTTAGGAGATACTCCCAGGTCGGGATGCTGGGTCCTCCATGTGCCTCATGTCTGAGGAGGCCGTCCCAGCTCGGGGACGCTGGGTCCTCCTTGTGCCTGTGGTCTGAGGAGATACTCCCAGCTCAGGGACACTGGGTCCTCCGTGTGCCTCATGTCTGAGGAGGCCTTCCTAGCTCCTCTGGGACCCTAGGTCCTGGGTGTGTGTCGGATCTGAGAAGGCCCTCCCAGCTCGAGGCTGCTGAGTCCTCTGTGTGCCTCGGGTCTGAGGAGGTCCTCCCAGCTTGGGGACCCTGGGTCCTTCATGTGCCTGGAGTCTGAGGAGATACTCCCAGCTCAGGGACGCTAGGTCCTTCATCTACATCAAGTCTGAGGAGGTCGTCACAGCGCGGGGACCCTGGGTCCTCCGTGTGCCTCGTGTCTGAGGAGGCCCTCCCAGTTCAGGGACCCTGGGTCCTCCGTGTGTGTCAGGTCTGAGTAGGTCCTCCCAGCTCAGGGACCCTGGGTTCTTCGTGTGCATGGGGTCTGAGTAGGTCCTCCCAGGTCCGGGACCCTGTGTCCTGGCTGTGCCTTGGGTCTGAAGAGATCCCCCAGCTGCCGGACCCTGGATCCTTTGTGTGCCTGGGGTCTGAGGAGATACACCCAGCTCGGAGACGCTGAGTCATCTGTGTGTCTGGGGTCTGAGGAGTTCCTCCCAGCTCCGGGACCCTGGGTCCTTGGTGTGCCTGGTTTCTGAGAAGGTCCTCCCAGCCCAGGGACCCTGGGTCCTCCTTGCACCTTGGATCTGAGGAGATATTCCCAGCTTGGATACACTGGGTCCTCAGTGTGCCTGGGATCTGAGGAGATAATCCCAGCTCAGGGAACCTGGGTATGCCATGTACCTGGAGTCTCCCAGCTCAGGGACCCTGGGTCCTCCATGTGCCTCCTGTCTGAAGCAATACTCCACCAGCTAGGCACCATAGGTTCTCTGAGCACCTCTGGTCTGAGGAGGTAACTCCTAACTTGGGTACCCTGGTGGGTCATATGTATGGGATGGAGAGTTGCCTTCTCAGCAGACTCAAGCATACTCCCACCTTGGAGACAATGTGGTTCATGTGTATGGGGACTTGGAGCTTTCTCTTAGAGCAGACTCAGGAATACTCCCAACTTGGGGACACTTTGTATTGTGTCTACAGGGACTTTAGGGTCCCTTCTCTTTAGCCTCAGTGAGACTCACAGCTTGGGGACACTATGGAACAAGGCTATAACTCCTTTCTAAGACCAGCTGTGGGTCAAGGCTATTGGGACACCTAGAGCTCCATTCTTTTCAGACCATCCTCAGGCAGATAACTGACTTGCAGACACTGTGGGTCACGTGTGTAGGGTCATCCAGAGCTCCCTTCTCCTCACTGCAACCTCAGAGGGATGCCTCGCTTGGGGACACTTAGTCATATCTACAGGGATGCTCTTCTCAGACTAGCCTTAGAGAGATCCTGGCTTGAGGATTCTGTGGGTCATGTCTATAGGCATGCCTAGAGCAGCCTCAGAGAGATCTTCCAGAAACTTCTGGATAAATAGGTGGCAGGTGAGGAAAAGGGAAGTGTGAAGAGAAAGCAGATTCACTCCCTGCACCCATTTGAGAGCTGAGGAGGGAGGCTTACTCTCCTTCATTATTTCAGCAAGGTTTACTTTGGGGAAATATCCCTTCAAGAGGCTCTGATTACTTGTCATCAAAACACAGCTACTTGGATGATTTCTGGCACAGGGGGAGGAGGAATTGTTCTAACTGCTTATTTTTACTGTGTTAAAGCAGGAAAAATATTAAAAAATGGAAAAGTAGATGTATGAAACTCACAAGGTTATTTAAGTTTAAATATGTTATTTCTAATAAGCCAGAATTTGTGAAAAAATAGTTCATGGATTTTATGGAACTAAATTAATCAAAATTTTGATTAAGAATACATTTTGTTTTTGATTGAGCAAGTCAGTTTATTTGGCAGTGCATTTGTAATGGTATACTCTGTTGACATTCTACATCTGCTGAAATATCTTGACTATATAATGCTTTGGTATTATACCACAAAGTTAATTGAGGAAATTAATTTTAATTAATTGAAGTATTTATTTTAAGTAATGATTTCATTCTTTCCTCCTAGATCATGAACATTTTAAGTAAATCCAGAATTTGTTAAAAGTCAGTTAACACTCAACCGTGGACCCCTAAGTTCCTTGGTTTTGTCCCAATGGGAGATCTGTAAGCATCATTTTAAACTTTTTAAGCTGATTGATCATTCATAGTTTTCTTACTTTAGTCTTTTATTAATGTGTTTTTTTTTAACTAGGAAATTACCCATTCCCTCTAGGTTTCCAATTTTATGTAGTAGGTTTCTGCAGTTTGATTTTTAATTTCTTCTCTAACTTTGAACTTCTGCTATTTTTATCAACAATATTTTTAAATATACTTTTTAGTTTACCTTATTTTAATTGAATTATCTTGTTTGACAGTTCTCATTCTCTCAAAAAGTTTTAATTATCTTTTTCTTATTAAGGTCTTTGGGACAGTGTGTGTAACTTGGTGGCAGAGAACTTGCTTAACATGTGAGAGTCCCTGGGTTCCATTTCAGCACCACACATAGACAATATGTCTTTGACAGGACCCAAGTGTCAGGGGAATTGTTCAAAATATTATGTATTTACACACACACACACAGATCTTTTCCAAATTGGGTTGAAATTATTCTAAGAAAATTTGCTAATCAATTTTATAGAAAGAAAGAGGATGGTGATATTTTAAAATTTCAGCTATTGATATTACATGATATTCCAGCTTAAAACCACTGAAATAATTACAGTGTTTAAGAGAAAAGTCAATAGATTCTTTTAAAAAAACAGATACATTTACCAAAAATAGACTTTTTTAAACAGACATTTTCTACTTTTTCAAATTTAGAAAGCATATTAGAATATCTTATTATTAAAGTCTTACATTCATCAAGTAGTTAGTTTCTCTTACTCCTTGCAAGCAAGGGAATTGACCTTCTAATAAGCATGCTTTATATATTGTCAGAAGTTCTTTTTGGAGAACTCTATTAATGTGTCTCATATATTCATAATATCATTTAAAAGCATACCAGTGACCTTTTGATTTCATCAATTTTAATTTCTTTTGAAATAATGTGTGTATATATTAGTACTTACTAAATATTACTTTGTGTAGGAAATGGCCTGATTTCATTTTATATAAATGCTGGTGCTCTATGTGCTTCAAAGGTAGTTTTTAGAATAGAGTTGAGTATAACTCATATTTTGAAATCATTAAAAAAGTACATACACTTTTTACCATATTTTAAAAAGTAATATAAGTGGAGATTAGACATGTTAATATCATGAGCTGAAAAAAATTAAATATAGTTGAATTATTTTGGGGTGTTCAACATAATAGTTCCCACCCTCTTCTATAAATTCCCCATTTATCTCATATTATATGCTTGGTTTGGAGTTATTCTTTTAAATTTATTTATGGTGATGAGAATTAAGCTGATAACCTTGACTATGTTAGGCAAGCAATGAATTTTAGCCCTTTTAAAATATTATGTTGAGACGGGATTTTGCTAAGTTCCTGAAGTATTGAGGCTGGCTTCAAAATTTGTGATCCTCCTGCTTCAGTCTCCAAAATAGCTGTGATTACAGTTCAAAGTGCCTAGTATGGCCTAGAGCATTTTTATGCATTATCATGTTTCTAATTTTTTTTTCACTCCAATACACATTTATTCAACTAAAACGAAACATCTTTAAACATATTTTAACAATGCACAAATACATTCACAATATAATCTACTGATTAAAAGACTCCAACAAAGTTTCCAGTATCTCAACAGAATTTACAACTGCCTACAATAATTTGTAGATTGGTTTAGTTTACACTTAAATATATTGCCTTGTTTAAGAAAAATTATTAATACAAATGTATGATTTACAATATCCCCATTATAGCAAGAAAAAATAGATTCATAAAATGTATTTAGGCATTTATTATGCCAAGTATTTAAATGATTATTTTTACTATGATATAAGAATAATATTCATTTAGTACTAAAAGATTGTATTAGTCCAGAGACCACTGAAGAGTTTCCAGGAAGTTCTAAAATAAAATATGACTATCCTTTCTATGAAATAAATAGAACAGCAGCAATCCCTGGGTATCCCTTAAACATAAACTATAAAGATTCCATTTATTAGTTAAGCCTTAAGTATAAAAATAAAAGAAAATTTTAAAAACTAGTTAACACTACCAGCCTGAATTTGTTTTTCACTTGTGCATGTCTAACATAAGCAATTTCAACATGATGTATATATTTAAAATTAACATTTTTTCTAACTTTTTAACTCATACACAAGCCAAGTGTTTACTCTTAATCATGGAATCAACTTATTTCTGAAAATAACCTATAGAAATAGTATGTAAACACACATACCTTTGAGATAGATTAAGAACATCCTATATTCTATGGATCAAAATGCAAATATCTCTGTAACATATGTAAACTAACACATTAATTTGGGATATACAGATACATTACTGTATGCATACATATGTACACCATAAAATAATTTCTGACAATGTTCTTAATAATATCATAATTCCCAGCCTCAACTACTAGACAAAAAAAATTAAAACTTTGTTTAAAAAAAGAAAACAGTCTTTATAGTAACTTTGCAAGTGAAAACAAAACAAACAAACAAAAATCAATGCTCCTTTTTACCCTGGACTTAGCTCTAAACAATTCATAATCAAGAATCTCTTCAGCCATTCCCCAATATCACAGAAAATATAATTTTCTCTCTATTTAAGAAGTCTGTTCATTTCTGGTGTTTTGTCTTAAAAACTGCATTCCAAGATACCAGGTAGCCATGCTGGTTAAATTATTCCGGCTGCCCACTTGCACCTAATGTAACCATACAGGTTGGCACCCTGTAGCACCACACTCATGATAACCATGCCAACCATTTTACTCTGAGGGAGAAGAGAGCACTAAAGGCAAATATCACCCACAGCACTGGACAGGCAATTAGTCCTAACCAAAAGATTCTTTATTCAACTTTTGAAACAGTTTTATTCTCCTGAGGAGATGCCTTCCTGGACTCAAACACCCAATGACTCTTTCCATCCTCATCAATATGATTCCACCACCCAAGGCCTACCATCAGTCTCTACCTGTGGCCTTCTTCACTGCCCAAAAGTCACGTGACAACAACAAGATAATTGTCACCATACAAGCAATAAAGCTGCTGCTGAGCAATTCACAGAGAAGATAGACTATAATGGCACAGACTCAGAAGAACAAATGGAAAAATGATGCTGCTGGATGTTGGATTTTAGATTTTCTTGGTCTATTAGTTGTCTCTTCTTCTGCATCAAACAATGAAACATCTTCAGTGTCATCATTGCTGTCCTGAGTGCAAGGCTCTGCCAGCGTCTCCTATTCCTACATGATTGCAGGGTACCCCTACAGGGCAGGTCACAAGGGAGCTGAAGAGGTGCCCGGAGGCTGCACCCCTTTCACTTCCTCGCGTGCATGATGTGCAAGATGGGCCGAGGAAAAAGAACACCTGCACCCCACCCACCACACAGAGCATTTCTACAGCCCAACATCGGATCCGCCCAGCGCTGGGCGTTGGTTGAGGATGGGCTTCTCCTCTCCACACCCCCAAGCTTTCCGAGCTCGGGGATTCCAGGGTCACTCCTCCTATGAGGGCCTCGGAGCACCCAGATCACCTCCACAACAACTACCCTTGGTCCTCCATCCTTTCCGCCCACTCAGCTCTTCCTCAAGACAGACAGCCAGAGGGGACACAACACAACCACCCCTGTGTCTGGCTCACTCCACAAACCCTGCAGGAGGGACCCTTCCACCCGACAAGCCTAGGCCACCTGCTCTCTGTGCCCACAGCCCCTCACCTCATGTTTCTAATTTCTTAATAATTTTCTTATCTATATTATAGCCATTTTCTCCTTCTAAATGGTCATCAAAGTCTTTCTTATTGTTCTGAGAGGATATTTAATGTGAATATACTTTATGATGTGACACATCTGCTCACAATAGGCTATTTCTATTGTAAGAGTATTTTGATTCTGATATTTTGATAGTATAATGTGAATTTACTTTATGATATGACACATCTGGTCACAATAGGCTATTTCTATTGTAAGAGTATTTTGATTCTTAACTGTTTTTCAGGCTTAACATTTTCCTAAGAGTGGTGATTGTTCACTTTCTATTTGATTACAAAAATAAGGCACTGATTAAAAAAAAATTGTGGTGCTAGGGATCAAACCCAGGGCCTCCTGAATTCTGGATAAGGTATGCCACCACTGAGCTACATCCCAGCCCCATAGATTCTTTGTTTTTATTAGCTTTATGACTAGCTATATCAATGAGAAACTTACATAGAAATTCAACTACATTTCAAAACATTCAAGAGTTTGGGCATCCAATATTTGTATGATTTCTAAAATATAATTTCCCCGTAAAACACGAGAATATCTAAGATCACTCATAAACCATGCTTCCATTGATGTTTCTCTAGTTTTACCACTTCTTAAGAACATCATGGAGGAAACTGACTTTGATATTCTTTTAAATTTTTCTTTTTTTAGAAAGCATCATAAGTTATTGTCACAAATTCTGTTTACATTTTTCGTTTAAATATTTTTCCTAGTGGCAAATATTTGATTCTATTACTGTTGAAGGGTATACATAGAAACAAACAAAAGATAAGACTTCCTTGGGATCAATGATTCATTCACAATGAATCAATCTGCTCTTGTAACATATTTTTTATCATGACTCTTTTGAAAAAGTTCAACCATGACTTGAAATAGTGTCTCTAAAATGTAGATTTTTTTCTCTAAAATTTTGAAATTTTTAGAGAGAAAATCCAGAACCTAGCAATAGCAAAATAAATAATGATAAATAAGTTTAAACATATTATTACTTTAACATAAAACATATAAAATAAGTATTTATCTTACATTATGTTAGTTTGACACATTTTTGTTATAAATGCTCTTATCAAAATGCAGAACTAGTTAAGAATGTCAATTATTAGTAATTGACATTCTGAGTAATTAAATGAGCAGGTGTTTGTAAAATATAGCCATGTCTTAAGATTTTATTTTAGAGTAGTTTTATGTTTCCACAGAAATTGCAAAGAAAATGCAGAGATCTACTATGTAACTTCTACCCAGTTTTTTTTCTCTTATGACTTATGTGAGCTATCTCAGATGTGTTAACTTCATACATGATTTTTCATGATAAACAGATACTGATATGCTCTTATTAACTAATGTCTGTGTTTCCTTTGAATTCTCAGTACAGCCTCTTTCAGTTACAGGACCCCATCCAAGATCCCACAAGACAGTCATACTGTCTCTATAGGCTTTTCTTTGTAGCGACAGTTTCTCTGACCTTCCTTTCTCTGATGCCCTTGATGTTTGAGGAGGACCTGACAGTTGAGGAGTACCTATCAGGTACTTTTTAGATTTTCAGTTGATGTTTTTCTCATATGTAGACAGGTTAAGGATTGGGGAAAGCAGATTACAGATGAAGTGCTATTCTTCATTTCATATCCTCAAGGTGCTCACCTGACTGATATAGTGTTTGCCAGATTTCTCACTGTGAAGTTATGTTTCTCTACATGTACACATTATATATATTGTTTTGTAGTAAGTCACTATGCAGAGCCCCCTCTTAAGGAGTGTGAAGTTAGGTCTAACTCCTTGAGGGCCAAATGTCCACCTCAATTACTTGAAATTCTGCATAAGAGGTTTTTATTTAGCCTCTTTTGTTTATCTATTTAGTCATTTATTTGTAAATAAATGAGAATCTGGATATTTACTCCAAGATTTTGTTTGTTATCCAACTCTATAGTACTTGTTGCTTACTTCATTCCTGCTTGAAGCCTTTGGGAATAGCTTTGACCATTCTTTCCACTGAGAGTTCTTTCTATTGTTTCCTGTTTTCTTTTAACAGGAAAGAATAGTATAATACCCTCAATTAGGCCTTTTACACTTATAAAACATTTCACTGAGGCTTTAAGTGCAATATAATATTCTTATGAAGACTCTAACATATATAGTATGCACTGAAATAATATAAGTTTGTTATCAATAAATATCATTAATGATACAACTGGCTGATATCACATACAAATTGAGACCCCTAGAAAATAACATGTCTAACCTTCAAACTCATAAGATATCCTCACAGAGAACTAGAAAAAATATAATATCTTCATTGAGGCATTTGATACATATATGAAATCCTTGTGGAAGCCTATGTCACATAAAAATATTCTCAATAAGATCTCTAAAACTCACATAAAAACTAAGTTCTTTGACATCTATAATATTTTCAATGAGTCCTCTACACATATAATCAATGAGGGCTCTGACACATAATGTCCTCACAGAGGTTTCTAACATGCTCAATATCATTACTGAGGCCTGTGTCAGTCATAAAATATACATGAGGGCCTTTGACAAATAAGGAAAAACCACATTGAGGCCTCTGAAACACAATAATATTTTTATTCAGAGCTCTCACTAAACACATGAAACTATTTAAAAAGGCATTGTCTTCACTGAGGGCTCTGACATATAATATATTACTGACGAACTCTTTTGACAACTATGATATTCTCAGAGAAGACTCTAAAACATATGATATCATAAGTCCTTCGACACAAGTCCCATTGTCACTAAAGATTCAAATGCATTTAGTATTCTCACTGAGGCATGTGACCCTAATGGTATCCTCACTGAGGCTGTTGACAATAATGAAGTATTGGTACTGAGACATCTGACTCAGGAATACCTTGCTGAGGTGGCTGGTGCATTTAAAATACTCCCTGAACCATCTGAGAGGAATAATATACTCCCCGAGGCCTCTAACTTCCTGAGGTCTTTGAAATATTTAATATCTACATTGACACCTACAGTATCTATAAGAGTCATACTGAGGTCTCTAATACTAATAATAAAGTATTGGAGACATTTGAGATGTACAATTGGATAACAGAGGTCTCTTGCACTTAGAATGTCTTCTTGATGTCTCTGGCACTGCCATCATGTACTCACAGAGGTCCCTTTCTATAGGAGAAAACTGAGGCCTCTGACAAATATAGTAAGTTTACTGCCGACTCTACAAAATATAATGTCAAAGGTGAAGCCTGTGACAAACACTTTATATTGTCACTGAGGAATCTTCCACATATCGTCATTAAGGCCACTGACATGAACAGGATATCTGTACTGTGACCTTGATCCCATTCAATGGGATGGGTTGGTGAAGCCTCAGATACTCTGGTAATACCCTGGCACTGGACTCTGACACTTAATATCCATATGAAGCCTCTGACACATAAAATAACCACACTCAGGCCTTGGATATTTTTATAATAGCCTCAGAAAGATTTCTGACACTCATATCACATCCTCAGTGAGTCTTCCTCTAACGCCAAGATGAATCCTCCATAATGACATTCTTACTGAGGACTCTGAAATGGATATCATCCTCATACAGGACAGTGAGATCAATATAATATCCACCCTGAGGCTTCTGTCATTCAGAAATATCCTAATCAAGGCTTCTGACACTCAAGGAATATCACACTGAGTGCTCTGGGGCACCAGAACTCCACACAGATTTAGACCCTCTAGAGTCATCCAAAAGTACTGAGGCCTCTGTAGGTAACATGAGGTACAATGAGTCCTCAGAGACATATATGTCTCATTGAGGTCTCTGACACATATAAAATTCCCACTGAGGATTCCATCCTATGTACAGTATGGAATGAGTCATTTGACCCTGTATTTTCCTCACTGACCTCTGAGAGAGATTCTATTCTCAGTGAGGCCTCTTACACATATTAGATCATCACAAAGGCCTGTGGTATTCATTTCATAATCTCACTGAGGCCTTCCACACTGATATTCTCTCTATCCTGAAAACTTCATCACATACAATGTCCTCACTGGGTACCCTGGCACTGCCATCATTATTCTCAAGGAGGCCTCTGATGAATAGAATTTCCTCACTGAGAACTCTGAGCCCTAAAATATATTCAGTGAGGAAAAATCCTCAGGAAGTCCTCTAATATTCAGAAGTTTTCTTCACCTCACAGTCATATAAAATAGTAAGTGAGGATTCTGACACTTATAATATCTACCCTGAGGCCTCTGATACAAATATTTAACAATCCTAATTGAGGCCTGTGGTGATAACAAAATAAACTCAGTGAAGTCTGACACATATCACATCCTCACCGGGGCCTCTGACCTTGACAGAATATCTTCAGTATGTCCCCTAACAAATGTATTATTCTCACTCAGGCTTTTGATCCTCAAAGAACTTTTACATATAATATGCTAACAGAGTCCTTTTCTTATTACAGCACATATATGTCCTGACTCAGACCTATGGCACTTAAGAAACATTCTTATGGAGGTCTCTGACACTCATGTAATATCCTTAGTGAGTCTTTCTCTGACACATCGGATACTCACTGAGGATTTCTTGATTATCTGGCATTTCTTGATTATCTCACTGAGTCCATAAACACTCTTATTCTATTTATTGAGAATTCTTAAGTGTACAAAATCTTCACTCTGATCTCTATCACTTATATCCTCTCCTTCCTTGTTCCTCTGACAGTTGCACAACTTATTCATAGAGATTTGTGGAACTCAAAAAATATCCTCAATCCTCTTGGCCATCAGTGTATATATCCGCAAGAGCTCAGGCACACCAAAGAGCCTCACTGACAAAGACCCCTATTGTCTAAAATATTAAAAAATCACTGAAGTACCGTCCTATCAACACAGACCCTTCTGACACTTTTAAGTATCCCCTTGAAGTCTCTGACACAGACAATAACTCCACAGAGGACTCTGACTTGGACATAATGTTTTCACAGTGTCCTGGATCACATGTATTATTTTTCACTGAGGCTTCTGACTATCAGTTCATAGCCTTGCTCTGGACTCTGACAGTAAATATCCACATGAAGAGTATAATGTATATGATAGGATTACAGAGGCCTCCTACTCTTACCATAGTTACACTGGACTCTGACCCCTGCAATATCCTCATTTGGGCTATGCTATTTATATAGAATTCTCCTGTGTGTCTCTTACCCTGATAGGATATCCTCCATGCCCCCTCTGACATTCATATCCCATACTCACTGAGGCATCTGACATTCATATACAATCACACTGAAGGTACGTTCACCCCTAATCAACTTCTTGAGGACTCTGAAACTTAAAATGTCCCCACTCACAGCTCCAAGAATCAGAATCACATGATATCTTTCCTGAGGTCTTTGAAATCCATATAATAAAATCCTAAAGTATTCTGATGTATAGAAAGTCTTTTCTTGTCCTCTGACACTAACCTAGTATATTCATTGAGTCCTGTGATAATAACATTGTAGTCTCACTGAGGCTTCTGAAATAAATGAAATCTTCATTCAGAGTTCTCATACCTTCTACTCACACTAAGGCCTCTAACACCTGGTATCTTCCCTGGGGCCTCTGACAAACAATATTTTCCCTTAGCCCTTCAACAAGCAAACTATCCTCAGCTAGGCCTCAGACACATTTTGAATGTCCTCCCTGAGGGCACATTCAATGCCTCTTCCCTCAGGCTTCTAATGCTCATGTAATATCAACACTGAGGCCTGTAGCCCATATACTTGCTGAGGCCTCTGACATACAAAATATTATCTCTGAAGATTCAGATGCATGTAATATTCTCAGGCCTCTGACATATCCTCCATTGTCACTAAGACTTCTGACTCAATGAGGTCTGTGACCTTAATAGTGTCCTCACTGAAGCCTCTGACAGCATTGAAGTATCAATGCTGAATCTACTGACTCAGTTAAAAGCCTCACTGAAGGTTCAGGAACATTTAATATCCTACCTTAAACCTCTGGCAGATATAATATACTGTTTTAGGCCTCTAACTCCCTGAGGACTTGACACATACAGTATCTACATTGCAACCTACAGGACCTATAAGAGGCTTACTGAGTCCCCTAATATTAATGATGTAGTATTGGAGACATCTGACACATGTAATTGACTAAAAGAAGTCTCTTCCACTTAGAATCTTTTTGACAGCCATCATATACTTATGGAGGCCTCTTTCCATAGGAAAAACCTAAGGCCTCTGACAGGTATAGTAAATTTACTACAGCCTCTATGAAGTATAATATCCAATGTGAGGCCTGTGACAAAAACATCACATTCTCACTGAAGCCTTGGATACATATCACACCTACAATATTCTCACAGAGGCCTATGTCAAATACAGTGTTATCACTGAAGTTTCTGACACATAAGATATACTGATTGTGGTCTTGGACACTTTTATAATAGCCTGAAGCAGGTATCTGATACTCATATCAAATCCTCAATGTATCCTTTCTGAAACTCCCATGATTCCTCCCTGAGGCCTCTGACATTCACATCATATAGCACTGAGTCCAATCACACTGGTGACATACTACCTGAGGACTCTGCAGTGGATATCATCCTCATGCAGGACAATGAAATGAATATAATATCCACCTTAGGCTTCTCAAGCTCAGATAATGACCTCAATGAGACCTCTAACACTTAAGTACTATCTTACCAAGTGCTCTGGGGTACCTGATGTCTGCACAGATTAATGCTCTGATAGATATTCAAAGTATAACTGAGACCTCCAAAGGTTACATAGCATGTACAATGAGTCCTCTGACACATGCATGTGTCTCATTGAGGTCTCTGACACATATGAAATCCCCACAGAGGGCTCCAATTTTTGTAGAGGAGGGACTGAGTCATTTGAGCCAATATTTTCCTCACTGACCAGTCTGAGAAAAATTGTCTTCTCAGTAAATCCTCTTCCATGCAATATGTAGTCATTAAGACCTCTGATACTCATTTCATAATCTCACTGAGGCCTTTCACACTGATGTTCTTTCAACCCTGAAAACTCCATCACTTACAGTGTCCTCACTGGGTACCTTGGCACTCCCACCATTATTCTCAATGAGACATCTGACACATAGAAGTTCTTCAGTGGAGGGCTGGGGTTGTGGCTCAGTGATAGAGCACTCTCCTTACACATGTGAGACCCTGGGTTTGATCCTCAGCATCATATAAAAATAAATAAACAAAATAAAGTTAGTGTGTCCTGTATAACTAAAAAAAATATTTAAAAAAACACTTACTCACTAGAAATTTCATCTCTAAAATATACTTACTAAGGAAACTATTCTCAATAAACCTCTCCTAGTCAGACAATTTTCTTCACTAAGGACCTTCATAGTCACATAACAGAGTGTGTGAGGCTATGATACCTACATTCTCTACCCCTAGTCTCTAACATGTATACTCAACTCTCTGAGGCCTCTTAAGAGAAAATACCCTGGTTGAGACCTATAGTAATAGCAAAATAATTTCAATGAAGACTTTGACACCTATCACATCCTTATTAAGGCCTCTGACTTTGACCAAATATCTTCAGTACATCTTCTGAAAAATTTATCAATCTCAGTGAGGATTCAGACACTCAGGTGATAGCCTCCCTCTGAACTCTGACACTAAATGTCCATATGAAGGCACTGTCACATATAATAGGCTAACACAGGTCTCTTCCTATTAAAGCACATATATGTCCTCACTCAGGCCTGCAGCACTCATGGAACATTCTCATAGAGGTCCCTGACACTCAGGAAATATCCTCAATGATTCCTCCTCTGACACTCAATTTGTGTACTTATTGAGGGCTCTGAAATTCCTTGATCATCTACAGAATTCATAAATTTTTCTTTCACATGTATAATAAACTTACTCAGGGCTCTGACACTCATGTCCTCTCCTTTCAGTTGCCTCTGACACTTACATCACATATTCACAGAGGCTTGCTGTATGTAGATAATATTCTCCCTCAACCTTCTGTCTGTCCCTCAGTTAATATCTCAATGAGAGCTCAGGCACAACTAAGAGCCTCACTGGCAGAGGTCCTAATTGTCTAGTCATATTTAAAAATCATGGAGGGCTCAGACAGTATCATTCTGTCAACACAGACTCCTCTGACATTTTAAGTGTCTCCTTGAGGTCTATGACACAGACACTCTCCATGCAGGACTCTCACCCAAGCAGTACAAATGCTCAGGCCTTTGACACAATTATATCACCAGTGAGGGGTGTGACACTGATGTAGCCTCTTCCTAGATGACTCTAACACTCATAATGTTCTCACTGAGTAGCCTGGCACTCCTGTCACATCCTATGTGAGACTTCTTATACAGGATTTCTTCCCTGAGATCTTTGAGGCATAGATTAAACATTCTAAGATCTCAAACACATTCAATGCCTCCAACTAAGCCTCTTGCAGTCAGATATTTTCCTCACTGAGGATGTTCATAGTCATGTAATAGTGTGATTGAGGGATCTGAAATATATTATATACATTGAGTTCTTGGACATATGTATTCAACTCACTGAGAACTCAGAGACAATACCCTAGCTGAGTCCTGTGGCAATCATTGATTAATCTCAATAAAGCCCTTGACACATCCTCAATGAGGCCTGTAGCTGGATAATATTTTATTATTGATTTTTTGGGTCACATATGTGATTCTTGCTGAAACTTGCTGAAACTCAACTAATAGCCTCACTCTGGAATTAACTTTCCACATCAAGTATCAAAGGCATATACTGTATTTGCAAAGGCCTCTTACTCTTACCATTGGCACACTAATGACTATGACCCATGTAATATCCTTGTTCTGATGGTGACTACTCAAATAGAACCCTCCTGGTGGTCTTATCCCTGATAGGATATTCATTATAGGTCCTCCTCTGACATTTGCATCCTATACACACTGCAGTCTCTAATATTCATATTTTATTTCATTGATTATACAGACACCTGTAAGCAACTTCCTAAAGAAGCTCTAAAATATCCTCACTCACAGCATTTAGAATTGTGATATTTTCTCAGAGAGTTCTGAAACCCATATAATAGACTCATAGAAGATTTCAATGCATAAAATTTCCTCATGTGGCTGCTGATACTAATAGATTTTATTCACTGAGTCCTGGGATACTCCATCATAATCCCCCCTGAGGTTTATGAAATCTTCACTCAGGTTCTTATATGTTCTACCCACACTGAAGCCTCTGACTCATGGTATCCTCACAGTGGCCTCAGGAAAACATATTTTCTCTTACCCCTTTAAAATGCAATCTATCCTCTGCTGAGACCTCTAACAACAATGAAGTACCAGTGTTGAGTCCTCTGACTCAGTTAATAGCCTCAATGAGATTTTGGGCTCATGCAATATCTTTCTGAAGACTCTGACATATATAATATACTCCCTGAGTCCTCTGAATCCCTGAGGTCCTCTCACACTTTTAAGTGTCTCCTTGAGGTCTCTGACACAGACTGTAGCTCCTCTTGGGACTTTCACCCAAGCAGCACAAATGCCAAGGCCTTCAACACAGTAATGCCCTCACTGAAGTATGTGACATTAGTATACCTTCTTCCCTGAGGACTCTAACACAATTAATGTTGTCGCTCAGTAGCCTCCCATTCCTGTTTTATCCTCTGTGAGGCCTCTGACACATAGGATTTCTTTCCTGAGACCTTTGAGTCATAGATTGAACATACTGAGATCTCAAACACAGGCAATGCCTTCAACAAGGCCCCTTGCAGTCAGATATTTTTCTCATATAAGGATTTTATAGTCATATAACAGTGTGATTGAGGGCTCTAATACATATACTACTCACACTCAAGTAATAGCCTTTCTCTGGATTCTGACACATAATATCCTCCTGTAGACTCTAACACATTTACTATGCTTACTGAAGTCTCTAACAAACAATAAGGGCTTCAGTGAGGACTGAAACTTCTGATATACATAATATTCTTAGGGCTTTCACATTTATATAAAATTCTAATTGAGTTCTCTCATATTCATATAATGTCCTCAGTGAAGCTCCATCTATGTAAAAGATGTAATGCCTCACTGAGGCATTTTATAGAATATACTCATTGAGGTCTGTAACACTCATATAATATTTTCACTGATTCCTCTGACACTCATGTAATGAGGCCTCTGTCATCTATAATGTCCTCACTCAGTGCTCTGACATATAATATGCAATTTAAGGCCCTTACCTATATAATATCCTCTCTGATGCCTGTGGCACTCATATGATATCTTCACTTAGGTTTATAACAAATATCATGTTCACATGAGGCCTCTAACCCATATAATGATCTCACTGAGGCCTCTGTTTAATGCACTATCCACATTAAAACCTCTAAAGAATACAACCTTCTCACTGAGGTTTCTGACACATATAATGTGCTCACTGAGTTCTCTAACACATATAACATCCTCTCTCAGTTCTATATCTCATGTAATATCCACACTGAGTCCTGTGACACTAATATAGTATCTTCATTGTAGCCTTTACCAGATACACTATATTCACTGAGGCTCTGAAAAGACCTGTGGCACACATATAATATTCTTTTTTTTACACATAATATTCTTACTGATGCCTTTGACATTTTCACACTGAGTTATCTGACACATTTGATATCCATGCTGATATCTTTAAAATTTATATCATCACTTAGTCCTCTGACACATATAAGGGGACATATAATATCCTCAGTGAGTCCTCTTATTATATGTTAACTAAATGGACTAAAATATATATTGGCTTCACTGAGGCCTCTGACACTCATATAATATCACCACTGAGATTCTGACAAACGTAATATGATCAGTGATGACTCTAATGCATATAATATGCTCACTGAGTTATCTGACACTTATGTAATATTCTTTAATTTTTTATTTTTTAGTTGTAGTTGGACACAAAGGTATTGTACCTTTATTTTTTGTGTATTTTTATGTGGTGCTGAGGATTGAACCCAGGGCCTCACATATGCTAGGCAAGGGCTCTACTGCTGAACCACAACCCCAGCCCCAAATGTAATATTCTTAATGATGTGGATGAGACATATATATCCACACAAAACCCTTTGACATTCATGTAATATTCTCATTTAGGCCTCTGAAATATATAATAACCTCACCAAGTTCTCTTTTTTAAATTTTTTTTCTTTTTTTTATTATTGGTTGTTCAAAACATTACAAAGCTCGTGACATATCACATTTTATACATTTGATTTATACCCCGTATACACATTGCAGAATCACATCAGTTACACATCCACGTCACCAAGTTCTCTTGACACTCATAATATTCTCACTGAAATCTCTGATACTCATATAATATCATCAATTAAGACTATAACACATATATTTTTATTAGTTTCTCATGGCAATACAATGATCTTGACATAACATATATTATCCTCATTGAGTTTGCTGGATATTCATATAACAATCTCACTGAGGCTTCTGGCAAAAATAATACCTTAATTGAGTCATCTGAGTGATATAATATACTCATTGATTCATCTAACTCAAAATGACCTATTGAAGACTTTGACACTCAATAATATTCTCAATAACTTGAATACATTGGTATAGACTTGTAATCCCAATGACTCAGGAGCATGAGTCAGGAAGATTGCAAGTTTGAATCCAGCCTCAAAAATTTGGTGAAGCTCTGTCTCAAAATAAAAATATAAAAAGAGCTGAGGATGTATCTCAGTGGTAAAGTACTCCTTGGTTCAATCCCCAGAACACACACACACACACACACACACACACACACACACACACACACACACACACATACACACACACACACACACACATACACACATATATAATATATTTGCATAAATATATATTTGCATGCATTATATATATAATTTATATAAAGTTGTATATATATTCTCACTGCAGCTTATGACATATATAATATACTCACTCAGACCTCTGACATTCATATAATATTCTCAATGAGTACTCTAACAAATATCCTCAATTTACCTTTAATAGTTATCATATTCTACAGTTGGGCCTCTGATACTCAATAATAATCTCACTGGGGTCTCTGACAAATATAGTATTCTCACAGTGGCTTCAAATACTCAGATATTGTCCCCAGTCAGGTATTTGACACACATAATATTCACACTGAAGCCTCCAAAACATATAATATCCTCACTGAAATCTCTAGCACATATAGTGTTATTACTGAGACCTGTGATACTAATATAGTATCTTCAACGAGACCTGATACACTAATATAATATTTTATTCAGTACTCTACCACTAATATAATATCTAAACTGAAACCTATGACCTATATAATATCCTCACTAAGGCCTGTAACGCAGATTATATCCTCATTGAATCCTCTGCCACTCATGACACATACAATGTCCTCACAAAGGCATCTAGTCCTAATATAATAGTTGATCTTTTGTCCTTTTTTTTTGTACTAGATATTGAATCCAGGGTCACTTAACCATTAAGCTACATGCCAGCCCTTTTATTTATTTATTTATTTTTGAGACAGGGTGTCCCTAAGTTGCTTAAGGCCTCACTTAGTTGCTGAGGCTGGTGTTGAACTTGCCATCCTCCTGCCTCAGGCTTATGAGCTTCTGGGATTACAAGCATACATGACCTTTTGTCATTGATATTATTATAGTATACACATTGTGCTCTTTAATACTAATGTGATATTCACATTGTTTCCCAAAGTATGCTTACAGTGTAAATAGATGGCCTCTAATAGTAATATATTTACTTACCATGGACCCTTACTGCCTTCACAGCGATATCCAGACTGTGGTCTTTAATGCTAATCTACTATGAACACATTGGTTTTATATCACTTTAATAATCGCTAAGTGACCTTCTTATACTAATATAACATCCAAAATTTAGCCTCTAATATTAATGTAACACACACACACACACACACAGTGGCTTCTAATGAAAAATTTTCTTGCAATGGTATTTCTGAGATTTGGCTGAGCTGGATTTATAAGGGTCAACTTCCCTAATAAAGTCTGATGTCTGTTTTTCTGGCATAGTATTGACATGGTGGTTTTTAATAAGCAGTTGACTATCTCATAGTGCTAAACTTACAGGAACCCTGCATTGGTGGTGCAAAATGCTCTGTATCCTTTCACTCACATTCCCCACTAGTCATTGCTATGCCAGGTTTGTATCTCCATGTAAAACACTGCAATGTATTTTACTCAATGTAGGGATGGATACTCTCAGGTGACCATCACATAACCTGCAAATCAGGACATCAGCAAGCTTCTCCATGACAATCAATCCTCACTTTCACTACCTGCCCAACTGGGGAACAAAAGCACTCCTTTTTTTACTCATACATAAAATTCTTTTCCTAAAACTCCTTTTGAGCCTGTCCCTCATTCTCATGACTTTAACAGATGGAAAGTATACACATGTACTTTTATTTTAATACCTCCTTTCAGTTCTTTGGGGTTAAATACATAGAAATGGGGTTGTTGAGTAGTATGATAATTCTATTTTTACTTTTTGAGGAAATAGCAAACTATTCCACACACAAGCTTCACATTATTTATTGTTACAGGTATATAAAAGAGTGCTGATTTCTCTTCATCCTTACCAAAAAGTAGAGCTTATCTTGGAAGAAAATCAGTAGGAAAAGTAGAGCTCATCTTAGAAGAAAATCAGACCTTCCGCAATTAGAAATTAAATTGTATAATGGCATGTTGCTCCAGTGGTTGCAGGAGCTGTTGCTGAGGACCTCTGGAGTATATGTGTAGGAGGCTAGCTTGGGGGACACAACAAGAACTCCATGGATAAAAATAGAGGATTGAAAATTCATGGAAGAAACAGAGAAGGAAAAGTAGAGCTTACCTTTTGGATTGCCTTTTTTTTGGAATATTTTTGTGAAATGTTCACAAGGTTGCCCCAAATCACTTGTTATTTTTAAATATTTTTATTATGGCTTTATTAGTAAAAGTGAGGAAATTTCACTGCAGTTTTAACTTGCATGTCTATAATGACACTAATTAAATATCCTGTTAATCATCTTTCATGTTTACTAGTAAAAAGTGTATTTTCAAGTTCTTTGTCAATTTGAAGCTACTTTGTGGTTTGTTGTGCCAAGAAATACATTCTTGGTCTCTGATTCAGTTTCATGTCTCTTAGCTCCTCATTCTTCAATCTATGAAGAAATGTGTCTGTGTGATACCAGTGAGGTGATTAATGGTCTAGGGCTCTTGGGCAACACAGGATGACCATGTTCAGTGGGAAAAAAAAACCACATCATTACAGAGTTTGAACTTGAGCCTTCCCACATATATAAGGAAAACAGAGGAACTCAAGGCTAAACTGGTAACCAATGATCAATGATTTAATGAATCATGGATACTTAATGAAGCATCCAAAAAAGAAAAAGATAGAGTTTTAGGATTCTCTGTTGTTGAAGGTGCTGACAGGATGCTGCCTGGGGAGGGCATAAAAGCTATAGGCCCTTTACCACTTACCTTTCCCTGTGTGTGTGGTCATATGCTTGCTCAAATATATTATTTAAAATATGTTTGAAAGATATGCTTTATGGTGAATTGATAGTACTAAATAGTTTTCTGGCTGCTGTGAGCCACTACAGCAAATGATTCAAAGAAGAGTGTCATGGAATGTCTCATTTGTGTCCATGTTAGAAGTTGTAAGCCACCTGGGCACTTGCTGCTTCCATAAGTTCAAGTGAGAACTCTGACATATTCAGGTAGATAGTGTTAGAGTTTATATTAAGATTTGGGTTAGGGGTTGGATTAGGGGTTTGCTGTTGGGAAAAGAGTTGGGGCTAGGTTAGGGAAATGGTTAGAGGTTTATGGTGAGAACTAGACTTAAGGTTTAGGGTTAGACTTAGGGGTTAGAGTTAGAGTATTAAGGTTAATGGTTGGCTTTGGGGTTAGGATTAGCAATATGGTTAGGGATAGGGTTAAGTTAGGGTTTATGGCATGGGATAGAGTTTTAAGGTTAGTGTTAAGAGTTAAGGTTTGATTTTTATTGCATGAAGAAAGGCATCAGGATAGAGAAATATGAAAAGTGAATAGATGGGAGGAGGAATAAAGCACCAATTGATTTGAGATACTATTAACCTGTAAAAACATTTTACAGTAAAGTGTTTCAAAATGGTTGGTGCCCCATTATTATCCAAAGTACATGTATGAAGACACAAATTGGTGTGGATAAACTTTGTATACAACCAGAGACATGAAAAATTGTGCTCTATATGTGTAATAAGAATTGTAATGCATTCTGCTGTCTTATACAAATTTTTAAAAAATTAAATAATGGTGTCAGAATAAATATCAAAATGTAATTAAGATGACAGAAATCAGGGCTGGGATTGTGGCTCAGTGCCTAGCATGTGTGAGGCCCTATGTTCCATCCTCAGCACAACATAAAAATAAAATAAAGATATTTAAAAAACGATGACAGAAATCAAATTTTGAAAAGAAATATCATTTATGGTCAAGAAAAATAATTTAGAAGAAAATCAGACCTTTCACAATTAGAAATTAAATTGTATAATAGCATGTTGTTCTAGTGGTTGCAGGAGGTGTTGCTGAAGACCTCCAGATTATATGTGTAGGAGGCTAGCTTGGGAGACACAACAGGGACTCCATGGATAAAAATAGACAGAGGATTTAAAATTCATGGAAAAAAAAGAGAGAAGGAAAAGTAGAGCTTTTTGTGTTGCCATTTTTCCTGGAATATTTTCATGAAATGTTCACAAGGTTGCCCCAAATCACAATGCACATAGCATGCTCCCATTCTCCATCCTTAATGTCCCTGTCACTGAGCAGAGTTTATTTTATATAATACATGGGTAGCAAAGGAATCTAGGCTCCCTCTTTAAGCAAGATAAATTCTGTGTGCCTCATGCTGTCTTGCCTTGGCTCACCTCCAGGGCTAAGAATGGAGTTCAGTGTTAGAACATTACCTGGCATGTGTGTTGCCTAGGACATGATTCTGAGAAATGTAATGTAAATATGTGAGTGAATGAACAGCAACCAAAAATAAAGTCAGGCCAAAAAAATATTTACAGTATGCTAGTAACATATGAACTTTTTTTTTCTAATGGTGATTTTAACATTTTGATGTCATAAGAAATATCACAAAGTACTCAAGTGGACACAAGTTAAATTTTTGAAGATAAATTTTGTGCATGATTCTGACCTTCCAAAAATAAACATGGATAATTGTGGTAGCCTATGTTACAGTGATTCTAGAAGAAGAGGCTGTAGGTTCACACAAGTATAGGTATACTAGGCAGCCCTGAGTGAATAGTCAGGACCATGAGGAGAGGAATAGAAAGTCATAGAAGGAACAGATAAATGTTGAGTTTCTCCAGAATATAAAAGCAGCACAAAGAAGAGACATAAGAAAAAGGATAATGAAATGATTTATTTCATGTCTATGATTGAAGATAAATGCATGATACTTCACAGTCTTTGCCTGTTTTGTTTTATTTTTTAAGAGAGAGAGAGAGAGAGAGAGAGAGAGAGAGAGAGAGAGAGAGAGAAAGTTTTTTAATATTTATTTTTTAGTTCTCGGTGGACACAACATCTTTGTTGGTATAAGGTGCTGAGGATCAAACCCGGGCCGCACGCATGCCAGGCGAGCATGCTACCGCTTGAGCCATATCCCCAGCCCCGTTTTGTTTTATTTTGAGATGGGTTCTGGTATTGCTTCCCTGGATCACTTTAAACATGCCAACTACTTATTCTCCAACCTTAGCCTCTCTAGTCACTGGGCCAATTTTTTTAATTAATAATGTGGGAATTAACAAAATCTGTTTCATCTTTAAGTTAAATAAGCAAAGTCAGTATGCATCTGGTTGTCTATCATCAGCTTATCTCTGTAGGGAAACATTGAGTACTATTAACTTAAAATGCAAATTTTCCAGGAATTGGAAGAGGACTCAGGGTTAATGACTATCTTTGGAAAGTGTCATGCCTGGGATTGGATTCCCAAGGTGCAATATAAATGAGTAAATAAATGGCAACCAGAAACAACAGAAAAATAATAAGGCAAAACAAAAACATTTATGGGATGCTTGTAGCCTGCAGTATTTTTTTCTAGTAGAGAAGTTAATTGTGGTTGGTATCAAAAGAAATATCAAAGTAAAATTTAGAATATAATCTGTTAATAATCAGATTCAGGCATGAGGAGAAGCTTGTGGTATCAGCAATTCCAGAAGGTTGAACTAGGAGAGTGCATTAATGCAGGTATAGAAAACTAGCTTAGAGGAACACAGCCAGGACTTTGAGGAGAAAAGGAAAAGCTGAGAAGAATGGAAAGACATGGAAGATATCATGAAGGAAAAATTGAGGATCTCTCATGCTGATTTTCACCCTGGAAGCTTTACATTGTTGGGGAACATGGAGTCTCCTCTACCTTGAGGTGCAAAACTCCAATGGCTGAGGATGGAGCTCAGTGATAGAGCCATTCCCTGGGATTTGTTATGCCTAGGAATAGATTTTCAGGACTGCAGTATAAATTAGTAGATGTATGAATAACAACCAGAAAACAATATAAGACAAAAAAATATGGGATGGGATTAACCTAGAGAATTTTTTGATAGTGGAGAATTTAACGGAAGTTGGTGCCAGAAGAAATGTCTGTGTGGTAGCCTGTGGTACCAGCAACTTTAGCCTGTGCACCAGCTTTTCCAGAAACTGAGGTTGGTGGTCATGTGAGTGCAGAAACATAAGCCTATGATCATCCAACACAGTACAAAACTGAGGATAAACAGCATTAAACAGGGAAATAAAAGAGAAAGAAAAAGCACAAAATAATTTTATTTTTTTATGAAACTAAGAAGTGAACCCAAGTAAACAGTACCTGCAGCCCCAGCCTCTTTAATGTTTAATTTTGAGACAGGGTTTCATGAGGCTGCTCACGATAATATTCTCCCATTTCAGCCACCCTAGTCACAGGAAAATTTTTTAAAAAATGAACATGGATATGAAAAAATTCTATGATTCCTGTTTAAAGAACAAAAATAAAATTTTTGTTCCTCAGCCTGTATTTTCTAGGGTTAGAGTTGTTGGGAAACCCAAATCCTTCTGTACCTTGAACTGCGTACTCTCCAGTGCTGGAGACCTGGAGTGTGTGATGCCTGAAGTTGAATTCCCAGAAGTGTGAAATAAATAAGTGTATGAATGAAGGAGTAAATGGCAACCATAGAAACAAAAATCAGTCAAAACAAAAACATGTATGGGATGCTAGTAACAAAAAAAAAAATGTTTCCTAACTGAGATATTTACTATGGTTGGTGTCAAAAGAAACATCAAAATGCTTTCAAGAAGACAGTCAAATCTTTAACTCAAAAGTTCTTATGGGTTCAGGAGGAACAACTTAGAAATTAATTTAACCTTCCAAATCAGAAACAGGTAGGTATGGCAGCCTGTGATACCCACGAATCCAGAAGCCTAGGCTGAAGTTTTACCTGAGTGCAGATGTTCTGGCCCATCCTCGGGGAACACAGCTGGGACACTGGAGAAAAGAAGGCCTGAGAGGAATGTAGATTATGGAAGAAACAGAGAAGAAAAAGTCAGGTTTCTGTCTTTAAGAAAGGCAGCACAGTATTGATAAATAAGGAAAAGATATGAGGATGGAAACCAGGGGCATGCCACTTCACAGCCCCAGACTCTGATTTTTTTGTAAGTTGAATACTTTCTTTCTTATCTTGCTGCAAATCTGTTCCTTTAGTATATTAAAAAATACCAATAAATACAGTATATTATACAATTAGGACAGTATTTTCTTCTGACACTGCATGACAAACACTTTCTTCCACTCCTAATTTTTTTCCAGTGGGAAGATAATGAACTCTATTCACACCAATGTAGGAATGGTTGTAAGCAAATTACAATATTACATAAGACATATATCAAGACTCATAATTGGATTACATACTTTTTTAAAAATAGTTTTTACCACAGATAATTTCACCAGAGCCTAAAACTTACTATAAAAATCATAAGGTATTGTAAAAATAATGCATATTATGTTTATTTAAAATTTCTGAAAAGATAAAGGGTATTTTTCTTCAGTAGCAGTATTGAAAGTAGTGTTTTTTTACTTAAGACAGCTGTGTTGAATGAGTGTACTTTGAGTGCCATTTTTACTCCCCAACAGATTTCACATACTTCTCAAATTCTTCTTCTCTCAGTGTCATCTTCCTCAACCACCCATCTTCATAACAGAATTTGTCACAAGCCCTGGATTTTCTGCAAAGTGCCTCATTAATTTCACTTACTTTTCCTGATAGAAGAGAATAGAGTTCACTGGCAGCTTTCACACTTTCCAAACAACCAAATTCATCTTGTTTTTTTCAATTTCGTCTCAACTTCAGGAAGACTACAGTAAACAACATTTCCCAGAGCTTCCTATGCAAAAGTACTGATTCCCAGTGTTCCAATACCATTTTCTTCTATTATCTACTAATGTTTCTGTGTTAATTTATGCACCAAAAACAGAGTGGGTCCCATGCAAATATTCCAGGGCACAGTGGGCATAGTGCTGCAGAAACAGAGAAGGAAAAGCTGAGTTTCTTTTTTTCTTGCTGATACTAATAGCAGTTGGAATGCTCCTTGCTACTTTCAGTGCCATGTTTGCAGGGTTACTGAGTGTCACCATACCATAATGAGTCATTTTTATGAGACATGGTCTCATGAGGTTTTCCAAGATTATTTGCAACATGCCATCCTCTCATTCTCCAGCCTCAACTTCCCAGGTGATTAGTTAGAGTATCCTTTGTGTTACACATGAAACAAACACACACACAGGTACCACAGGAAATCTGGGCTTTCTCTTGAGGCTAGCTAAATGAATTCTGTATGCCTCAGGCTTTCTCTCCTAGTCTTAGTGGTATTGGGGAAAGTAAGTCTTCCATAATCAATTGCTCAACTTCCAGGGCTGTGTAAGGAACTTAGTGGTGGAGGCTTTCTCTGGAATAAGTGATGCCTGGGTTGGTTTCCTGGAACTGCAGTATACATGAGTGAATGAATGATGAATGAATGGCAACCAAAAAACAAAATCAATCTAAATAAAAATGTTTATAAGATGCTATAACCTACAAAATTGTTTTTCTACTTCAGAAGTTAACTACAACAAAAATATCAAAAGGAATATAAAAATGTGTTCAAGTGACAAAAGTCAAAACTTCAAAGAAAATTTTCCTGCAGAATCAGGAGGAACAAGGTAGAAGATAATTCAGATCTTCCATATCAGAAATGGTAAGTAAGGTAGCCTGAGGTACAAGCAATTATAGAGGTAAAGGCTGGGGTTTGATGTGGATGCAAGTGTATCAGCCCAGACTCTGAAAACATATCCAAGACACCATGGAGAAAAATAGAGTTTAATGAGGAGGGTAGAGTCATGGAAGAAAGGAAAGAAAAATCAGGTTTTCCACTTTCATGCTCCATTTATTCACCATGAAAAAGATAGATAAGGAAATAGAGAAAGTAGAAGAGAAAATAAAGGAGAAGTAAGTGAAGGACAACCAAAGAAACAATATCAAGTAAAACATAAACCCTTATAGGAAATGACTAACATATAAAATGTTTTTTTCTGGCTGAGAAGTTAACTACAAGAGGCTACACATAAAATCTATGAAGATAAATTCTTTTTGGAATCTGGAGAAACAAATTAGAAGATAATCCAGAACTTCCAAAATTATAAACAGGCGTGGAGGCCTGTGGTACTAGTGATTCCAGACTCTGAGGCTTATGGATTACATGAGCACATATTCTAGCCTAGCCAGATTTAACACAGGCTGCTGAGGAGAAGAAGAAGGCTGAGAGGAATGGAAAGTCATGAAAGAAACAGAGAAGGAAAAGCTGAGTTTCTTTTTCTCTTGCTGATACTAATAGCAGCAGCACAAATGAGAGAAATGAGGAAAGGAATGGAGACTGACTTCCATCTGCATAGGTTAATCTCTAAATGTCCCAAGAGGCTCTGGACCTGGCAAAACCCCACATGTTCAGAGTCCTGTGACAAGCTCTGTTTGCACTTTTATGCTCTGTGCAACTTTAAGCCAAGTAAACAAGTATAAAAACCCTTGCCACAAGAGCACTGGGTTTCCCCATTTGTCCAGTCGGGGCCTTAGTAACTCCAGTGGACAAGCAGAGTTGGCCTCCATCTCCTCTTTTCCTGGGATATAGGTAAGGTTGAATGATGCAAACAGTCTCCAGACACCTCCTTTGCCTGATCTGCAAAGGACAACTTCTGTTCTGTCTTGCAAAGATGACTGGCCAGGTTGGACTGTGACCATTCTGGGCAGAGAAGAATCTATGTTTGGAGTCTGGCATGAGACAGGACACAACTGGAGGGTCTGATGAAGGCCACTTCTGGCTCCCAGGAGGCTGGAAAATGAGTTTAAAGTTAGCACATGCTCTTGGGTAAGAAACCAGCCTCCATTGTTTGGGGAGTGTGCAGCCTGACCTCAAACCCTTCCAGGGCAGGATTCTTGTGGTTAGAGCTCATAGGGATTGAAATTGATATGGGATCCAGGTCAAAACTGAGGATTAGGTAAAGCTGAGTGAACACCCCCTCACCCTGTTTCATCACTCATCCACCACTTCTGGAAAGTATCACCTGAAACGCCTGCCCCAGAGAACACTGTCCTGGTCAGGGACTGAGATTCTTCCTTCCTTGTATTGGAGATAGTGAAGGTGTTAGGAGAGCTCGGTGTGAGGCTGGGTGTTATGCACAGGACTCTAGCTCTACCACTTACAAGCATATGGCACAGGGCAACCACCTCAATACACAGAGCCTGTTTTAATACCATTAATGGTATAACAATGTCCCAGTACAACGCTGGTGTGACACTTGTGTGCAGTATTCACAATGACTGTGAAATAGTGGCTTGATTGTCATAGGTCAAGTTCATATTAAGGGGAAGCAAGACTTGGATCTCTCCAACCTAGTCCAGAAGAATATACTCCAAGAAATGAGCAGTTGTGACCAACTAGCTCTGGATAGAGGAATAAAGCCAGCCTTCAAATGTCATAGACACTGAGGCCATCCCCTTCTCAAGGTCAGTCACACTGAAGCCCAGTCCCTCCACAAGGTGAAGATCAGAAACAAAAATTATATAGTGAGCATTAGGGTTTGCGCAGAAATTATGTTTGGGGTTGGGCCTGAGCAAATTTGTGGTCTTGGTTGGGTAGCACTCTACCACTAAGCCACAACCACAGCCTACCCTGTGGCCTTTTAAAAATATTTTTTAAAGTTATAGATGGACACAATACCATTATTTAATTAATTTATTTTTATGTGGTACTAAAGATCCAACCATTGCCTATGCATGCCAGGCAAGTGCTATACCACTGAGTCACAACCCTAGCCCCTGCCACATGGCCTTTAACATTAATCTGATATAAAACTTATGGCCCTTTAATTAATATAAAAGCTGTCCTGTGGCCTTCTAATACTGATATTATATCCATCCTCTAGCTTCCCTCTGCCTTTAATATTAATATAATAAACTTGTGATAGCATGAACTCTATAGACTTCACTATTAATATGTCATCCATATTATGACCTCTAAATCTAATATGATAGCTGTCCTGTGGCCTTTGTTACTGATACAATCACCATAATATGGCATGGAAAACTGATAAAATAGCTGCTCTGTGGCATTTACTATTAATATGATTTTCATATTATAGCATCAAAAACAAATATCAAAGCCATTAGAAGCCTTTAATACTACTATGATATCTAAACTATAGTACCTAAAATGATTATACTAGCTGGGCTGAGGCCTTTAAATCTAATGTGATATCCATATTATGGCATCTAAAACTAATATAATAGTGCACCTGTAGCTTTGAATACTAATATGACATTCATATTATGACCTCTAAAACCAATATAATAGATGTCCTGTGACCTTTAATATGAATGTGACACCTTTTCTACAGCCTGTGAAACCAATATAATAACTCTCTGGTGGATTTTAATATTTAATATACATGATATAGAATCTTAAACTGATAAACTGGTGCTCTGTGGTCTTTAATATTAGTATGATATTTATATTATAGTACATTAAGCTAGTAAAATATCTGCTTTGTAGCCAGTAAACTAATGATATCCATGCTATACTATTGAAATTAATATATCAATTACCATGTTGACTTTAATACTAACATGTTATACATACGTGAACATCTAAAAATGACATAATTGTTGACCTGGGCATTTAATACTAATGTATAATATCCATTTTAGAACATCTAAAACTGATACAATGGCTGTCCTGAGATCTTTAAAACTAACAAAATATCCATCCTATAGTATCCAAAGCTAATATAAGAGCTGCCCTGTGGCCTTTAATTATATGATATAATATATATAATACTAATGTGATATTCATATCATGTCATCTTAGACTAATAAATTATCTGCCCTGTGACCTTTAATATTAATATAATATCATACTGTAGCATCTGAATTAACATAATAGATGCATTGTGGTCTTAACACTAAATAATATACATACTGTAGCACCTAAAACAAATAGTTACCCTGATACTTTTAATACTGATATGATATCATATTAGTAGAACATCTAAAACTGCTTAGTGTAGCATATAAAACTGATATAATAGTTGCCCTGTAGCCTTGAATACAAATAAGATATATATACTTTATCATCTAAAATGGATATAATATCTCCCCTGTGGTCTGAATAGTAATATAATAGCTGTCTTGTAGTACTAATTTGATTACCTGTTTTGACATCCAAAACTGATAAGATAGCTGCCCTATGGCCATTAATATTAATAAATTCTCCATAATGTAGCATCTAAATCTGATATAATAGCTGCCAATACTCTCATGATACCCATAACACTATCAAAATATAACATAGTATCTAAAACTAATATACCAACTAAACTTTGGCCTTTAATACTAATGTAGTATGTTTACTATAGCAACTTACAGTATTGTAAAAACTTTCTTGTGACATTTAGTATTAATATATGCATATGTGCCTGCAGAATACAATAATATAGTTCTTCTGTAGCCTTTAATATTAGTATACTATCCATACTAAAGCATTTACATTAATATAATACCTGATATGTGGCTTTAATATTGAAGTAATATCTATACTATAGTAAGTACAACTAATATAATAACTGTTCTGAGTTTTAATACTATTACTAATATAATAACTTCCCTGTAACCTCTAATGTTAATAATATATCCAAACTATAGAATCCAAAACTAAAATAATAGCTGGCCTGTAGTTTTCTAATACAAAATTAATATCCATGCTATAGCATCTCAAACTAATATAATATCTACCCTGTGGCAACTAATGTAGTTCCCATACAATTGTCTCTAAAACTGATATAATAGCTGCCCTGTATCCTTTAATACCAATATGACACCTTATTATAGCATCTTAAATTGATATAATAGCTACTCTGTGGCCTTTAATATGATATCCATATAATATGATATCTATAGTATATAGCATTTAAAATGGATATAATATCAGCCCTATCGCCTTTAGCCTTAAATTTAATAAAATCTCTATACTATCTCATCTAAAAGTAATATAATAGCTGCCCTGTGGACTTTAATAGTATTATGATATCCATACTATAGCATCTAAAATTAAAATAATTTAACAAAATGCCTATAGTTCTTGCACTTAATAGTAATATGATATCCAAACTATAGTATCTAAAATGAATATAATAGCTTAATACTAATAAGATATACACACACACACACACACACACACACACACACACACATATATATATATATATATATACATACATATACATATATAATATAGAACTAATATAATTACTGAAGTTTGGGCTTTAATACATTCTTTTTGGTAATAAGAATTGAAACTAGGGGCATTTAACCCCATCCCCAGCCCTTTTTATTTTATTTTTTTATTTTGACACAGGGTCTTGATAAATTACTTGGGGACTCACTAAGTGGCTGAGGCTGGACTTGAACTTGTAATTCTCCTGCCTCAGCTTCCTAACTCACTGGAATTACAGGCATGTGCCACTGCCTGCCTGGGCTTTAATTATGGTGTGCATACTACAGCACCTATACTAAGTACTATAGGAGCTGCCTGTGACACTATTATTAATATTATAACTATACAGTGGCCTCTAAAGGTAATATTATAGGTCTTCTGTGGCCTTTTATATTAATACAATATCCACATATAGCAACTAATATACTAGCTGCCCTATGGCCTTTAATAATATCAACACTGTATCTCCTAAAATTGAAGTGATAGTTTCCCTGTGGCCTTTTAATACTATATAAAATCCATACTACAGCATCTAAAATGAATAAAATACCTGCTCTGTGACCTTCAATTTTTTATGATATCCACACTATAGCATTTAAAACTAATAAAATAGCAGTCCTGTGGCCTATAGTTCTGATGTAGTATTCATATTTTATCATTATAAATAATATAACAGTTGCACTATTGTCTTTAATACCAACATCATATCCATAGTATAAACTCTAAAACTAATACTTAGCTTCCCTGTGACCTTTAATACTAATATAATATCTATACTATAACATATGAAAAAATATGATACATTCTCTGTGGATTTTAATATTGATGTAATATCCATCTTATTAGATCTTAAGCTAATATAATAACTGCCCTGTGGTTTTCATATTATTATGGTACCCATAGAACAGTACATGTAAAATTAATATACTAGCTTCCCTTTAGCTTTTAATGTGAATATAATATTCATGCTCAAGCTTCCAAAACTGTTAAAATAGCTGCACTGTAGCCTTTTATAATAAAATGATATCCATTAATTAACAAAATAAAATAATGGCATTTCAAGTTAATATAATAATATAATACTAATGCAATATTCATACTGTTACATCTAAAAGTGATATAATTCCTGCCCCATGGTCTTCAATACTGATATGATATCCATACAAGAGCATCAAAAACTGATAAAGTGGCTGCCCTGTGTCCTTTAAGACTAATATAGCATTTAAAATTGATATGACAGCTGCTCCAAGGCCTCTGATTTTAGTATGATATTCATAATATAGCATCTAAAACTGATATAGGGCTAGGTGTAGTGACACACACCTGTAATCCCAGTGGTTCAGGAGACTGAGACAGGAGGATCATGAGTTTAAAGCCAGTCTCAGCAAAACTGAGGTGCTGAGCAACTCAGTGAGACCCTGTCTCTAACTAAAATATAAAATAGGGCTGGGGATATAGTTCAGTGGTCAAGTTCTCCTGAGTTCAATCTCTGATACCAAAAAAATAAAATAAAAATAAAACTGATATAGTATTTGCCCTGTGGCCTTCATAGCTAATATGATATCTATATTGCAGCATGTAAAAGTAACATAATAGCTGCCTTGTTGTCTTTAACATTATTATTATGTCCATCCTATAGTATCAAAAACTGATATGGCTGCTCTATGGCCTTTTGTATTATATGTTAAACATAATATTGTATTGAAAACTGATATAATAGCTGCTCTGTGGCTTTTGGTTCTAATGTGATATCCATATATAGCATCCATATATGGCATCTAAAACTGGCCTTAGAGCTATTCTGCGGCATTTAATACTTATATAGTATCCATATCATAGCATCTGAAAATAATAAAATAACTACATGATGGTGTTTAATGCTAGTATGATATTTATAGTATAGAACATATTACTAATACAATAACTGCTCAGTAATCTTTAATACCATTATGATACCCAACTATAGCTTCAAAAATTGATATAATAGCTGCCAGTCATTTTTTTTTAATTTTTGATATTGTCAATTTAAACCAAAGCAATTCTGAGCTACATCCCCAGCCAACACCACCACCCTCATTTTAAAAAATCGTTTAGTTGTATGTAGACTCAGTGCCTTTATTTGTTTTTATGTGGTGCAAGGATCGAACTCAGTGCCTCACACTTGCAAGGCAAGTCTCTGCCACTGAGCAGCCCCACCCCACCCCCTTTTTAATAACAAAAATTGAGACAGGGTCTCACTGAGTTGCTTAGGGCCTCCTCAGTTGTTGAGGCTGGTCTTGAACTTGTGATCAGTATTATATTTGAAACTAATATAATAGCTACTCTCTGGTGATTATATTAATATACTATTGATACTATATATTCTAAAACTAATAAAATAAAACTACTAAACTATGGCTTTTCATACCAATGTAATATTCATATTATAAAATCTAAAACTAATATAGTAGCTTCTATGTGGCCTTTTATATAAATATAATATTCATAATCTATAATATTTATACTATAGTATCTGATAATAATATAATAGCTTTCTTCTAACATTTATAATTTATATGATATAGATATTATAGATTTTAAAATTAATGTAATGGGTGCTCTGTGACTTTTAATTTTAATACAATATCCATACTATGACATATAAACTAATATAAGAACTGCCCCATGATCTTTAATTCTAACATGATATCCACACAATAGCATTGAAAATCAATATTATTAGTGCCCTGTGGCTTCTAACATTAATATAACACCTTTAGTAGAGCATCTAATATTGATATAATAGCTGTCCTGTGAATTTTAATGTTAAAAATGATGTATATACTACTGCAAATAAAACTGATTAAATCAGTGACCTGTTTCCTTTATTATTAACATATTATTCAAAGTGTGGCCTGGAAAACTAATATAATAAATTTTCTGTGGCCTTTAGCATTAATATGATATCCACAATGTGGCTTCCAGAACCAATGTAATTGCTTCAATGTCACTTTCATGCTAATATGATGCCCATAAGATGGCATCTACAACTTTTGCAAAAGCTGCGCTGAGGCCTTTACTTGAATGTGATATTAATACCATAGCACCTGAAATGAATATCATACTTGGCCTGTGGCATGTAACACTAACACAATAGCTGAACTTTGCATTCAACTATATCCATACTGTGAGTTCTGAAGCAAATATAATCTGTCCTGTGGCCTTAAATATGAATGTAATATCCATACAATAGCATCTAAAACTAATATAATATCTGCCTTGTGGACTTTAATACTAATATAATGGTCATAATATAGTATTTAAAGCCTAATATAACATGTAAATTTGATATAATAGCTATGCTGTGGCCTTTATATTAATATAACATCCATACTATAGTATCAAAAACTGATAAAACAGGTGTTCTGTGACCTATACTTATTCCTATAATATACCATGTAAAACTAATATCTGCCTTGTGAATATTATGTTAACATACATACTATAGTATCTAAAATTAATATAATATAATAAATGTATAATTATATGATAGCCACATTATAATATTTTAATAGTAACATGATATCCATATTATAGTATCCAAAATCAATATAATACCTGTCCAGTGGCTTTTAACATTGATGTAATATCCATACTGTAGCATCTTATATTAATATATTAGCTGCCCTGTGGCATTTTATACATATATAATATTTAAATGTAACTGCTAAAACTAATATAATATCTACTTTTTGGTTTTCTAATTATTATAATATTAATACTATTGTATCTAAAATTGGTATAACATCCGCCCTGTGGCCTTTAATATTAATATAATTTTTGTAGTGTAGCATCCAACAATAATATAAGAGCTGCAAAGAGCTGCACTATGGGCTTTCTTACTAGTATATATTTCCATTGTATAACATCTAAAACTAACATAAGAGCTGCCCAGTGGCCTTTGAATTAAGGTAATAATAATAACATAACATCTGAAACTATTATAATAGCGGAACTTTGGCTTCAAGACTAATATAACTTGTTAATATAATAGCTCCCTATGGCCTTTGATACTAATACAGTATCCAGGCTATTTGTTCTAAAACTGATTCAATAGCTTCTATGTGGCTTTGAATATTAATGGAATATACATGTTATTGCATCTAAAACTAATAAAATAGCTGAGCTGTGGTCTTTAATACTATGATATTCTTATTATATCATCTAAAATTGCTATAATGGTTTTCCTGTGGCCTTAAATATAAATATGATATGTGGTGAGCCGTTCCTGCGGACTGTGGTCGCCATTACATGATGGCGCTGGCTCCGTTGTGGTCTGTGAAGGACAACTCCATATCAAAGAGAGTTGGCGTGTTCCCAGCTCCTTATCAGAGAAAGTTGGCGTGTCATTTTCTAGCACCCTGTGAGAAGGGTACACGTGGCAGCTTTGCATTGGGGTTCGAGGTGCTTTATTAAGGCTGGGAGGGGCATCCAATTATTATTCCGGGTAGTAGAAGAATCATTAGAAGAATATCAAGGGCCTGAATAAACTGCTGAAAGAAGATTCCTGAGTCGCGTCTTCCTTGTGGGCAAGGGGGTCGTGACAAGTGGTGCCGAGACCCGGGAGAAAAGAAACAAAGAAACACCCAGGAACCAGAACTTTCAGCAGTCAGGGAGGCGCGCTGGTAAGTCCCAGGTAAGGTGGGACCCACTGTTAAAAAGCGGAGGCTCCTCTATACATAAAGAGGGAGCATTAAAAGGTACCTGCTCCTCTGTAAAAAGAGAGGGCGTTACATCTCATAGCAATTGCACTCTGTATTTTCGTTTTTGTTTTCTGTGTATGTTCGTTTTGTTTTGTGTACTTTCACTTTCGATTTCTGTGTTTTCTTGTGTTGCGTTATGGGTGCTGTGACTTCAAGTCCACTCCTTCTAGCCCTCGATGGCCTTTTACGTTCCAAGGGACTGGAGGTGAAACGCAGTACCTTAGAGAAATTTTTACAGAGAGTAGATACAGCTGCACCGTGGTTTGCATTTTCAGGCAGCCTCACTACACCCAGCTGGGATAAATTAGGCAAAGACCTTGACTTTGCTCGTGAGCAGGGCATGCTAGAGGGCGGGGTGATACCCCTCTGGAAGATGGTCCGTAGTTGTCTTACGGATGGCCGATGCCAAGAAGCGCTTGTTAAAGGGCAGGAGGTTTTAGAACAATTGCATGAGGAAAAATCAGAAACAACAGAGAGTGAAGTGTCTCAGGAAGAGGGGAGTGTGCGGGGCATGGAGAACGGGAGGAGACTGTATCCAGATCTCAGTGTGCTGCGCACGCCCCCATGCGAAAGTGGGTCAGAGGCAGAAGACGCTGAGGAGGAGGAGATAAGAACGCTGTCCCGGCAGTTAGGGAGTTTAGGTACAGGGAACAGAGATAAGCAAGGGCTCGGGAATGGGCGGCCTCCCGATCCGCCTCCGTATGGCGGGGGTGTTTCAGGACGAAGTTTCCACGCCCAAACAAAAAGGGCTGCCGCTGCTTTCCTCTGTTCCTCAGGGCTGGCATATCATTGCTTTTGACATTAAAGACTGTTTCTTTTCTATTCCTTTGCATCCTAAAGACTCACAGCGTTTTGCCTTCACCCTTCCCTCGTGTAATCACGAGGAACCAGATCAAAGGTTTGAGTGGGTTGTTTTACCACAGGGAATGTCTAACAGTCCTACGATTTGCCATATGTATGTAGGGAAGGCACTCGCACCTCTCAGACAACAATATCCTTCCATTAAGATTATTCATTATATGGATGATGTATTATTGGCAGCCAAATTACAACAGTCAGTTTATGAGGCCTATAAAGACTTGGTGAAGTTGTTAGCTCAGTGTGGATTACATATTGCACCTGAGAAGGTTCAAACAGGGGATTCTATTCAGTATTTGGGAGCGACGATTGGATATGACATATTAAAACCACAAAAAGTTACTATAAGAACTCAAGATCTCCAAACTCTAAATGATTTTCAAAAACTGTTGGGAGATATTAATTGGGTAAGAGGTTATTTACATATTCCTAATATCGTGCTCCAGCCTTTGTATGCTATTCTTAAGGGTGATCCAGATCTTACTTCCCCTCGTACCCTCACTAAAGAGGCCAGAGCGGCCCTTATAAAAGTAGAAGAAGCTATACAACATGCCACTCTATGCAGGCTCCAGAGTGATAAACCTTTCCAGTTATGTGTGCTTGCCACTATGCGGCAGCCTACTGGAGTACTGTGGCAAGATGGGCCTTTACTATGGATCCACCCACATGTATCCCCAGGAAAATCTTTAGAATACTATCCTGATGCTGTTGCAGCATTAGTACTTAGAGGGATTCAACAGAGCATTCAATTTTTTGGACAAGCACCTTCTTCTCTTATCATACCCTATTCTAAAGTTCAACTTAATGTTTTGTGTGCTACTCTAGACAACTGGGCTATTCTATGTTGCTCGTTTCAAGGGCATATTGATAATCATTACGCTTCTCATCCATTACTCCATTTTGTTAAAGAGCATCCTATCATTTTCCCTAGAGTAACTTCGCCCACTCCAATTCCGGGGGCTGTTAATATTTTTACTGATGGCTCTAAGTCTGGAATGGGAGCTTATGTGATTAATGACTCTCCCCCTGTCCAGCATCAATTTGCTCCTGGAAATCCACAATGGGTAGAACTACAAATTGTCATTGAAGTTTTTAAACAGTGTTCTTTTCCGTTCAATCTCATTTCGGACTCCATCTATGTGGTGCAGGCGCTCAAAATTCTGGAGGCTGTAGGAGCTATTAGTGATACCCATGCTGTGTCTGCTTACTTTAATCAGCTTCAACAGCTTATCCGTAGCCGTACTGGCCCCTTCTATCCAATGCACATTCGGGCTCACACCTCTCTTCCTGGCCCGTTATCACAGGGTGCTGTGCTGACCAACTAGAAGCCAGTTGGTATGCTTGGCCTCCTCCTTAGAAGAAGCTAAATTGTTTCACCACAACTTTCATGTCAATGCTATGACGCTGCGTAGACGTTTTTCCATCTCCAGAGCAGATGCTCGTCAGATAGTATTACAATGTCCCCATTGTGTCACATTTCTTCATCCTCCTACTTATGGTGTAAACCCACGAGGATTGAAGCCATTGGTCTTCTGGCAAATGGACGTAACTCACGTGCCTGACTTTGGTAACCTCAAATATGTACATGTTTCTATTGACACATACTCTGGAATTATTCATGCTTCTGCTTTATCGGGAGAAAAGGCACGTAATGTTATTGCTCATTGCTTAGAGGCATGGGCAGCATGGGGTGCACCTGCATCCCTTAAGACTGATAATGGACCTGCTTATACTGGCAGACAGTTTACATCTTTTTGTTCTACTATGGGAGTACAACTTGCTCATGGGTTGCCTTACAATCCTCAAGGGCAAGGCATTGTTGAACGTGCCCACTGCACCTTAAAAGAAACCTTAGAAAAACAAAAAGGGGGAATAGGAGTTGACCACACTCCTAAAGAACGCCTGTCCTTAGCTCTTTTTACCATTAATTTTTTGAATTTGGATATTCATGGCCGCTCTGCGGCTGATAGACATGTGTCCCCTCAGCCCTCTGTGACTGGCTAGGTTAAGTGGAAGGATGTTCTTACGGGCCAATGGAATGGCCCTGACCCCGTGCTGACATGGGCACGAGGATCTGTATGTGTTTTTCCCCAGGATCGCACGGAGCCGCTGTGGATCCCTGAACGCCTGACAAGAAGAGTCTCGAGATCTACTAACCAGCAGCAGGAGGTGCCACAACAGTCCCATGATGAGGAGCTTCATTCTGATGAGTGCTCTGGCTCTGATGCTGGTGCCAACGGTACAGATGGCACCAATGCAGTGGTGGGCAGTGGCACGGGCATGGCCAATGCCAATGCCAGTTCATAGTAATTCTAGTGTCCTCCCCACTCTTTTTTCTACCTCATGTGAGATGTCTGCTCCTTGTACCTCTCCTAGAGGGGACATGGAAAATATTTTTAATCAGTCTCAAGTTAATCTCACAGGAGTTTTTTGTTTCAGTCTTGGGAACACTAATTGTATTAGCCTTAAGACCAAAAATTTGACTAACTGGGAGGACCCATTGCGGTCCAGTCGAGTCTCAGGGAGTATTCTCAGTGCTGTATTGAGCCAAGTAGTTTCAGGGAAGCAATCAGGCTCAGGGACCCCCGCAACTAGCTCTGTTTTAAACATAACTACTTTAGCTATTATCTCCGAGGTATTAATCCCAATGCCTCCTTCTTCTAATAGTACTTGCTATGCCACTCATTTCAAGGCCTCTCCTTACTCTACCCCTAATTTTGGTTTTCCCCCAACATTTACGCCTTGTCAGGATCATTCTTGGGAGAAACATCAAGTTGCTAAAGGTTTCTCCTTTTCCCCCCCTCTGAAGAGATATGTTTATAACTTTAACAACAATGCCAACTCCTCTACAGGAACAGGTTGGTCCTGGTTTCAATGGCTCATTTCCAATGAGAAGGGGGCTTCAGCCGATATTTCCGCATTGGCTCAATTACTAGGAGCCAAAAGTTGGCTGGCTAATGTTTCTGGCACTACTAAGGAGAGTGAACGAGGTAATAGGCTTACATCTGTTTCGTTCAACTCTCTGTTACATTATGCCACATTGCCTCCTGCAATGGTCTGTATCCAATCCCCGTTCCTGTTCCTTTTAGCTAATCACACCTCGTCGGGGATGCTGGATTGTTCTATTATTACCTGTTTCTTATCTGAGTGTTGGAATGGTTCTTGGACTGTAGCAGTAATTATGAAAATTCCAACTTTTGTCCCAATACCAGTCACTGCGGATCCAGATAAATTTCCTATTGTAGAGCTACTTAGAGTCCGCAGAGATTTTGGAATCACAACAGCTATAGTGACAGCCGTGGCGGCATCTGCTGCTGCAGCAGTTACGGCCGGAGTAGCCATGGCCAGTCAAGTACAAACTGCTGCCACTATTAATCAAGTTGTTCAACAAACGTCCACTATACTTGAATCACAAAATGCGATTAATCAACATATTTTGTCGGGGATTTTAGCTACCAACCAAAGAATAGATTTTCTTCAAGCTCAGGTAGAAGAATTGGCTGACCTACTACTTTTAGGCTGCATTGACCAACGTGCACATTTATGTATAACCTCTGTCAGATTTAATGATTCCAGGAATGCTTCCCACATCATTGGTGGATATCTGGCCGGAAATTGGTCCATGGAAGCGGAAGACATGATCCAGTCTCAACTAACCCAGATAGCTGTCTTGAATAGTACCCGTGTCGATCCCGTGACTCTGGGGCAATTCACCAATTGGATATCTTCTGCTTTTTCCTTTTTTAAAGAGTGGGTGGGAGTAGGCATTTTTGGTGCACTGTGTTGTTTTGGTATGTTCCTCTGTTTGTGGTTTCTCTGTCGCCTTAAGGCTCGTAGTGCTCAAGATAAGGCTATGATCATACAAGCTCTTGCTGCTTTAGAAACTGGCAACTCACCACAGGTCTGGCTTGTGCATCTTAAGCACTAAACTTTTGACATGGTTGTTGCACCCCAAGTTATTATAACATTGCACTGGGTACGACATGTCTTTCTTTTGTCTTTCTCTTAGTGCTGGAAAGCCCTTGCACTCTGCAGGTCTTGTTGCCATTGCATGCAGAAGGGTTTCCACACTGGTCTTTATCTATCACTTTAAAGTCCGTGCCTTTCTTTCAGGGTGCTGCCAACTTGTTTGTAGTTGTACTTCTAGACAGCCACAGTTCAACCTCAGCTATTCCCTCTTACTCACCATCGTCACGATACAGGATGCGAGGCAAGGCACTGCACTTGAGTGATCCATTGAGAAGAGGGACCTCAAGGGGAGGATGTCCTATTGCATGCGGGTTTGACGTGTCTCCGCCCCGCCCCACGAAAAAAGGCGTCGGCTGATATGGTGTCAGGTCTGGGGAAGGCGCCCCCTGGGGCTGGCCCATACTATGCAGCCACTTTTGCACAGTGGGATAGGACCTCTACTCTCGCCTGTATTGTCTTAGTGAAACAAAAAGGGGGAGCTGTGGTGAGCCGTTCCTGCGGACTGTGGTCGCCATTACATGATGGCGCTGGCTCCGTTGTGGTCTGTGAAGGACAACTCCATATCAAAGAGAGTTGGCGTGTTCCCAGCTCCTTATCAGAGAAAGTTGGCATGTCATTTTCTAGCACCCTGTGAGAAGGGTACACGTGGCAGCTTTGCATTGGGGTTCGAGGTGCTTTATTAAGGCTGGGAGGGGCATCCAATTATTATTCCGGGTAGTAGAAGAATCATTAGAAGAATATCAAGGGCCTGAATAAACTGCTGAAAGAAGATTCCTGAGTCGCGTCTTCCTTGCAGGCAAGGGGGTCGTGACAATGATATCCATATTTGAGCATTTCAAACTAATACTAATGTGATACCAATATATATCACCTAAAATTGATATAGTAGCTGCCCTGTGGCTTTTAATACTAATATGATAATCATACTATAGCTGCCCTTTGGCATTTAAGTTTATGTTCTATTTATCGTGTGGGCTCTAAAACTAATATAATAGCTGCCTTATTGTCTTTAATCCTAATACCATGACCACACTAGAGAATCTAAAAGTGACACAGTAGTTTCCCTGACCTCCAATACTAATATGATATCCATACTAGAGCATTGAATATAATATGATAGTTGCCATGTGGCAATTAATATGAATATGTTATTCATACTATGGCATCTTATATTAATATAATATCTGTAGTGTGGCCTTTAGCACTCATAATAGGCAAACTGTTATCTAAAACTGATGTATTATCTGCCCTGTGACCTTTAATACTGATATAGTCTCCATCATAACATCTATGCTGCCCTGTTATCTTTAATATGATATCCATTACTACAGCATCTAATAGTAGTAGCTAAACTTTGGCCTTTCATACCTGTTATGGTTTAGATATGAAATTCCCAAAAAACCCTTGTGTAAGGCAATGGAAAAAAAGTTAAGATGTCAAAAGATTTGGTTATGAGAGCCTTAACCTAATTAGTGCATTAACTCACACATTGGGATTAAGTGGTTTTTAACCAGAGGCTATTAATTTAAAATGGGTGTTAATTTAGGGTGTGGCTGGAGAGATGGGTCACTGGGGGCATGCCTTTGGGGTTTATGTTTTGTTCTTGGTGAGCCGGGATCTCTTTCTTCTTCTTTGTCATGCCCTGAGCACCTTCTTTCATACCCTTTGGCCATGATCATGTTTGCCTTACCTTGGGCCAAGAACAATGCAGTTGGTCATATTTGGACTGAGGCCTCTGAAACTATAAACACCCGTTAAACTTTTCCTCCTCTAAAGTTTTTCTTATCAGGTCTTTTCATCATAGTGGCAGAAAAAGCTAACTAAAATTCAAGGTGGTACCTATAGTGGATTAATTGCTCTGAATAACAGCACATGGTCACCTGGGGTTCAGAAGCCTTGGAAGCTGTTTTTTGGGGGAAGAAATTTTGAAAAGTTTAGAGATGCAAGCTGAATCTTTAGAATGCATTTAGGCAATGACAAAAAATTTTGCTGGCAACTTTTGGCCAAGTTTTCTGTAATAATCAGGATCATAAATCAGTGGAGATTTGAATAACTTGCAGTTTTGCAAAAGAAGTGTGAGGCAAACTGAGGCTAAGGCAGTTGTAGTTGTTAAAGAAATTAGAACCACAAAAGAGATGCTAAATATTTTACTCAGAGACAATAGGAAGGTTGGCCTGAAGGCTTCTCAGGAATCTGCAAGACCATCCCCATCTTGTTTGCACAAGGGGGCCTAGGAAGTTGTTTCACCATGCTTAGAGGCTCAGGCATCAACAGGCTGCTGAAACCCTGGTCTCAGAAGGCTTGACTACTGCTTGAGATGGTGGGAACTTGGCATCAACCATGTGGTGCTGGTTCTGTAGGGTTGAAAGATGCTGGACTAAGGGGGTCATGGAGGCATCCATGGAGATGTCAAAGGAAAACCTGGGAGACCAGGCAAAGTGTAACAGGGTTGGAGTCTCTGCAGGTAGCCCTTGAGAGGTTGATGAATGAATTAATGAGAAGGAAGCTGAAACTGCATTGGAGATCTCTGAGATTAAGAGATACCAGTATCATGAAACATCTTCCAAGGAAACTCAAGGAATTGAGCAGAGACAGGCCAAGAAGAGACCACATAGACTGCTACTAACAAAACCATAGGAGTGGAGCTACCCAGGCACTTAGGATTGAATATCACAATGCCATATGCCTCAGATGCTAGATGTGAAAATACAGGTTTTGTTTGCCCAGTTGGATTTTGGTCTTCTTTTGTCCCGTCCCTTCTCTCTATGCCCCTATTTCTCCCTTGTAGAATGGAAGTGTTTACTCTGTGCCATTATATGTTGAGTGTGTGTGTGTGTGTGTGTGTGTGTGTGTGTGTGTGTGTATTGATTTTTACAGGGGTTTTTACACTGTGATTTTGTTTTGAATCTCAGAAGAGACTTTGGAATTGGACTTTTGGAGAATTCTGAAACTGAAAAACATCTAGACTTTTGGCAATGGACTCAATGTATTTTGCATTGTGAGATGAGCATGAACTTTTGAGGGCTGGGAGCAGAATATTATGGTTTAGATATGAGATGTCACTCAAAATGTCATGTGTAAGAAAATGCAAGAAAGTTTAGACATGAAATGATTGGGTTATGAGAGCCTTAACCCAATCAGTCCATTAATTCACTGAGGGTTAAAGTGGGTGGAAACTGTAGTAAGGTAGTGTGTGGCTGGAGGAAGTGGTTCACTGGGGGCATTCTTTTGAGGTGTATTTGTTCCTGATGAGCAGAGCTCTGTATCTGCTTCCTGTTTGCCACATTCTGAGTGGCTTTCCTCCTCCACAATGATGGAGTTGGCCTTTTATGGGCTGAAACCTTGGAAACTGTGAGTGCCAAATAAAATTTTCATTCTCTAAAAATGTTCTTGTCAGAACTTTGAGATACAATGGTAAAAAACCTAACTAAAATAATACTATACTATCCAGAAATAATATAATAGTGGCCTTTTGGCTCTTTGTACTAATATAATATCCATAGTATAGTATCCAAAATTAGTTTAATACTGTTATGATATCAATACTATAGCATCCAAAACTAATATAATATCTGCACTATGTCCTTTAATTCTATGATGATATTCATAGTATAGTAACTACAACTAATATAATAGCTGTCCTATGGCCTTTAATATGAATATAATATCAATCATGTGGCCTCTAAAAGTGAAATAACAGCTGCCTTTTGGTCTTTTAATACTAATATATTATCATCTGCACTATGGAACCAAAACTGATATAATAACTCCCCTATGAAATTTAATATAATATCCATAATGTGGCATCTAAAGCTGATATAATAACTAAAATGGTATATTTAATATTAGTATTATACCCATACTGTGGCTCTAAAGCTATTATAATAACTCCATTATGGTCTTTAATATTAATATAATATTCATACTATAGCATCTAAAACTAATATAATAGCTGTCCTGTGGCTTTGAATACTACTATGATATTTGTATTATAACATCCAACATTAATATAATATTTTTTATTAGTATCATTAGTACTAATATAATATCCATAATATTTTATGTAAAATTCATATAATATCTGCTTTATGGCCTTTAACACTAATATGGCATTCATATGCTCTTACATTTTAATATAACATCGATACTAGGACATATAAAATGAATAAAATAGCTACCTTGTGACATGTAATATTGATATAACATCTATAAATACCTATAAGACTAATATAGTAGCTTTCATGTAGCTTTTAATATTAAAATAATATCTTTACTTTCACATCTAAAATTGATAGAAAAGCATCCCGTGACCTTTAATGCTCCTAAAATATACACATAGTAGCAACTAAAATTGGCATAATAATTGCCTTGTGGCCTTTAATACTACTATGATATCTATACTAGAGCATCTAGAACTGATGTAAGAGCTGTCCTGTGTGGCCTTTAATGCTAATATGATATTCAAACTATAATATTTAAAACTGATATAATATTTGCCCTGTGTCTTTTAATACTAATATTTTATCAACATTATTAGGTAATACTGATAAAGTAACTTCATTGTGGCCTTTAACACTAATATCATATCTATATTATAGCATGTAAAAGTGTTATATTAGCCACCCCATGACCTTGAATACTAATATTATATGATAGCATTGAAAATTGATATATTAGCTACCTATAGATTTAGTATTATTATTTTATCCTCACTATAACATCTCAAATTATTGTAATAAGTTCCCTGAGGACATTAGTACTAATAAAATATCCAGATTATAACATAAAAATTGAATATAATAACTGCCTTGTGGCCTTTAATTCTAACATGATATGCATATTATGGCATCAAAAATTAACCTAATAGTTGCCAAAAAGCTTTTAATAATAATGACCATATTATATAGCGTCTGAAATGAATATAATAGCTGTCCTGTCTTCTTTCATACTAATATAATATCTATCCTAAAACATCTAAAACTCACATAATCTTTGCCCTGTGGGCTTTAATACTAATATGGTATCCATAAAACAGCATCTAAAAGTAATGTAATAGCTGCAATTTGGTCTTTGTTATTAATGTAAAATCCATAGTATCACACACCTAAACTAAATTTTGTAGGTATTAATATTGATAAAATAAATGTACTGCAGCCCCTAGTAATAATACAATGGCTGTCATGTGACCTTCAATATTAATATATATCCACAGTATAGCACCAAATACTAATATATAATGGGTGATCTGTGGCCTTTAGTACTAGTATTATATCTGTAAATAGCATCTAAAATTAACAATATCTGCTTAATTACCTTAAGTTATATGATGCCCAAACTATACCATCTGAAGCTGATATAATAGTTGCCCTATAACATTTAATATTAATATGACATACACACTAGAGATCATCTAAATCCAATATCTGCCATCTGATCCTTAATACTAATTTCTGTACTATAGCATCTAAAATTAATAAAATAGCTTCCTGTGGTTATTAATATAATATCAATATTGTGGCCTCTAAATCTAAAATAATACCTTCCCTGTGGCCTTTTGACACTAATATTCATAATGTAGCATCTAAAACTAATAAAATAACTGACCTATGCAGTTTAATATTAATATTATAGCTATAATATCATCTTTAAAACTAATATAATTCCTCTACAGTAGCCTTTAATCGTAATACAATATCTATCCTATAACATCTAAAACTAACTTAAAAGCTGCCCTGCGGCATTTCATATTCATATGTTATTCATAATATAAAACATAAAGCTAATGGGCTGGGGATGTGGCTCAAGCAGTAACGTGCTTGTCTGGCACGTGTGGGGCACTGGGTTCAATCCTTAGCACCACACAAAATAAAATAATGATGTTGTGTTCGCTGAGAACTAAAAAATAAATATTAAAAATTCTATCTCTCTCTCTATCTTAAAATAAAATAAATCAAATATAATTGCTCACTATGGCCTTTAGTGCTTATATGGTACCCACACATAGCATCTAAAATAATACGATAAATCCCTTGTGAAATCTAATACTAGAATGTTATCCATATTGTGTCATCTAAAAATAATACAAGTAGTACTGGGGTATTTAATATTAATGTAATACCATTCTCTTATCATCTTAGAGTGATAAAATAGCTGCCCTGAGCCCTTTAGTTCTAATATAATATCCATATTATGACATTTAAAACTAATATTATAGTTTCTCTATGGCTTTTGATCCTAATATGATACCCATACTCATATTTAGATGCCCTTAACAATAATATAATATTTATATAATAGCATCTAAAATAAATATAATAGCTGCTCTGTGGCCTTTAAATTTGATGTAATATCAATTCTGTAGCATGTAAAACTAATTTAATAGCTGTTCTATGTCTTTAATACTCAATAATATCCATACTATAGCATGCAAAATTAGTAGCTGCCCTGTGGCCTTTAATGTTAATATAAATCCTTGTCATAGCTTTGAAAACTAATGTAATAGCCCACGTAGTTTTTTTGTGGTAAATGATATTTGCTACTGAGCTCAAGTTATAATATAGTTACACTGAGTTTTCAATACTAAAGTAATATCCTTAGTATAGCATCTTAAGCTAATATAATATGTGGTCTGTGAACTTTAGTATTAATTAAACATCTTAAACTAAATAGCATCTTAAACTAATATATGTCCTATGGCTTTTACTATTAATATGACATTCTATATTAGTGAATCAAATACTAATATAATAGGTACCCAGTGGCTTCATTACTAATTGATATTTATACTATAACATATGAAATTAATATAAAACCTGTCTCTTGGCCATTAATATTAATGCAATAATATTATAAATATAATATATATACTATATATATTATATATACTATATATATTCCATACAACTGTATCTGTACCTAATATAATATCTACCCTGGGGCCTTTAATATTAGTATAAATGATCATACTATAGTGTCTCAAACTGATACAATAATTGCCCATTGGTTTTGCATACTAATATAATATGCATAGTAAATCATCAAATATGAATATAATACCTGCCTGTGACGACTAATATTAATGTAATGTCCATACTACTACAACTGATACTAATATAAAATCTGCCCTGTTGCCCTTATTATTAACGCAAATCCATACTATAACATCTTTTAAATTTTAAAATATTTTTTTTAATTGTAGATGAACACAAGACCTTTGTTTTATATATTTATTTTTATGTGGTGCTGAGGATCAAACCCAGTGCTGCACATGTGCTAGGCAATAAAATGAAGACATGTAAACACAAACTTCCAGAAATCTATTGATCATAGAGTGATAAGATATGCATACTATAGAAACAGAGTGCTGTTAGCATTAAATAGAAATTTCAGTGAAAAAAATAGCATACTAAAAATAAAACTCTAATGATTGATCATATCTCTGCCTACCTTACATAAATTTACAGATATACCGAGTCATTAGCATGTAATGAAGTACCCAATTATTATGTGCCCTGCTGTTTTCAACTTTTCAGATTGTCAGTTCTCAGTTTTGAAATAAGCTGCATGATGTGAAAGGCTTTTCCTGGTAATGCCATACTGAAATCTATTTGCATTCTTTTTTTCTTTTTTCTTTACACATGACAGTGGAATGCTTTATAATTCATATTACACATACAGAGAACATTTTTTCATATCTGTGGTTGAATACAAAGTATATTCACGTGAATTCATATATTCATACATGTACTTTGGATAATGATGTTCATCACATTCCACCATCCTTTTTAACCACTGTCTCCTCCCTATCCCCCACCCCTATGCCCTATCTAGAGTTTGTCTATTCCTCCCATGTGCCCCCTCCACACCCCAATATGAATCAGACTCCTTATATCAGAGAAAACATTTGGCTTTTTTTTTTTTGAGGGGTAGAGGATTGGTAATTTTACTTAGAATTACCTTTCCAATGCCATCCATTGACCTGCAAATGTCTTGATTTTATTCTCTTTTATTGTTGAGTAAAAGTTCATTGTGTATATATGCCACATTTTTTTATCCATTCATCTACTGAAGGGCATATAGTTTGGTTCCACAGTTTAGCTATTGTGAATTGTGCTGCTATAAACATTGATGTGGTTGGGTCTCTCTAGTGTGCTGTTTTGTAGTCCTTTGGGTATAGTGCGAGGAGAGGGATAGCTGGTTCAAATGGTGGTTTCATTCCCAGGTTTCCAAGAATTCTCCATACTGCTTTCCATATTGCCTGCACCAATTTCCAGTCCCACCAGCAGTGAATGAGTGTGTCTTTTCCCCCACATCCTCACCAACACTTATTGTTGTTTGTCCTCATAATAACTGCCAGTCTGAATGGAGTGAAATTATAGCTTAGAGTAGTTTTGATTTACATTTCTGTAATTGTAATATATGTTGAACATTTTCTCATATATTTGTTAATTAGTTTTCTGTTTGTATTCTTGACAGGTGACAACTTCATGACCTGGGTTGTACTCTCAGCATTTGTTCATTTAGAGATAAGAGAAAGCTGAAGACTTGCCTGCTGGGATCCTACCTAGTGTTTGGAAGTTTAATGTTGGAGGTGAGATTCCACTCACACCCTCAACGTCCTCCATCTACCTTCCCTTTATTCCTTATACTCCTCAGGAAAAAGCCCTGGTATTGACTTCCCTCTATACTTCCTGGAAGGACCAACAACACTCAGAAAAACTGCATAAACATGTTTGTTTTGCTATTTATTTATTTTGTGGTGCTACGTATCTAACCCAGGACCTTTAGTGTGTCAGACAAGTGCTCTAGTAATAAACCTCATCCAGTTCTTGGTAATTATTTTTAATAGAGTTTATTTATTAGAATATTTATTTATTTATTGGTTCATAACTTATATTGCAATTAATTAATTTATTTTTAAATTAATTTTTTAGTTTTTTGTGGTTGTTTCTTCTGTTAAGAGAAATTTCTTAACTAGTAAAATATTTTTAACAGTTTTGGCTCTGCTGGGGATGAGCCTAGGGCCAAACTCATACCACTTCACCCCCGGCTCATTAATAAATCCCATTAGCCCTGTGTTTTCAATCCTGTATAGGAGATAATGAGTTAACATGCATATTCCTAAAGAGTAAATCCAAGGAGGCTGCTCTGGAGGAGGGTTTGGTGCATGCCTTCCCACCCCTGCTCTGGGTCTGTGGGGCTTACTTAGGCAAAGGGAGCACCTGAAGAGAAAAAGGCAGTCATTGGGGGCTGTCTGGGTTGACCTCATTTTGTGTGCTCCTCTTCCCTGCTAAACACGTAGGTCATGGAAATTTCTGCTTCAGAAACTAGATTGCGTTCCTGACTTTGCTCTTTTGAACCAAGTCCTTGCAGGTGAGTCCACCCCGGACTTTGTGGCTTACTCTCCCTCCTGTCAGGTGCCTTGATCCTTTGGCGTTTTGCACGTGCCTCCTTGCCAGGGCATGGAGGCGGTACCGCGCAAGCGCACTAGAACCCAGCTCAGAAGGGCTAGCTCCCTGACTACGGTGAGCTGCAGGCTGGACTTGGGGAAGGATCTAGAGTCATGGCCTCGCTCAAGGCAGGACGTGCATACGGGGTCTGGGACTGGTGTCTGGGGCCACAATGACACAAGGCCTATCCAGGTGGCTCCTCCCCATCATGAACCCACAGCAAATTTGGCGAAGCCACTTGCACCCAGGAGCCGCGGCCACAGCCTTCCACATGGTTCACAAGCCTTGCCTCCAGGAGGGACCCTCTTCAGGTTTGGTGGCGGGAACCCCAAGGGTGCCTGAGTCGGGGATGGTTTGCAGGGGGCTCCATTGGGCCTGGAGAAAGGGCTCCCTGGCCACGCTGGGTTCACACTGCCTCGGGGGAGCATGCCTTGTTGTCTTTCCAAGATTTCAGAGTATCCCGCAGTCACTGCAAAACGGTTGTGGGGTATACCATGGTCAGGAGGAGGAGAGGGAACCCAGGCTGTGGTTAACTTCCTGGTGGTGGCCCACATGGCCGGCTTGCTATAGGGGTGCCCGTGTTTGCTTTACAGACTGGAAACAAGAGACCATTGTCTTCTGTGGAACTCATGTTTGTGATACCTGTTGATGACCAGAGTCCTTCCTGCCCACATAGAAAGTGTGGTGCTGGCCCAGTAAATTCAGTGTCAGTCCAGGGCAAGTCTTCGTGAACCATGGAGGCAGTCAGTTCTCCAGTTTTCTGTGGAGATGGAGTATGGAGGATGTCCTGACACCATCACTCTTTTGCTGGTGGTTCTGGGATATCAGGAGCCCTCCCTGCATGGGCAAAGATATTCTGTACAATATATGGGCAGTAGGATCTGTAGCAGGTCATGTTGACTCCCATTAGATAGTCTATGTTTGGAGAAATTTAGAATATTCCAATTGACTTAAATGGACACTTTTTGCTGCAGGTGACTTGGATGCAGATATCCATGCCTTGAGTTGCTGCTGCTTTACTGAGAGGACCCACAGGGGTGGGTAGAGGAACTTCTAGAATTCAGCTTGTCCCATGGGCACCTCACTGCTCTTCCTGCTTTCAATGCATGAAAGAGAGTGAGACCCAGTTTTTCTGGACCACAGCTATGCCAAGCCATAGAATGCCAAACCAGATGCCAGTAGTGCCCACCCCACCTGCATGACCTTTGTTACTCACCTGAAGCAGCACCAGGATACCATGTGAGTTTGGGTTCCTTTCCTAAAGGCTACTACTGCTAGAACTGGGAAGTAAGTACTTTCATGGGGGTGACTGGGAGGGTGCTGTGTGGGAAGCTTGGATGTTAATTTGGGCATCTGTGATGAGCACATACAAATATCAGGCCTAAATGTGGACATTTGCATTGAAGACTTGTCCTAAGAAAAGTTAGAAAAGCAAGACATGTAAAGGAAAATAGAGAAGGGTGTCCACTTAGATAAGCCATAGATAGAGAAAAAGAAATTGAAAAGGATTAAATTGATAAAAATAAATGATTTTGATTTTAAAAGATTGCCACATACAGCGGGACACATTGGCATGTGCCTGTAATCCCAGTGGCTCTTGATGCTGAGGAAGGAGGATTGTGAGTCTAAAGCCAGCCTCAGCAACATAGCAAGACCCTAAAGAAAGCATAAAAATGGACTGGAGATATTGCTCAGTCGTTAAGTACTTACTGGGTTCAATGCCTGGTAACAGAAAAAAAAAAGATTACCACACAGGCCATGTATGATTTGGCATGCCTGTAATCCCAGAAATTTAGAAGGTAGCAATTCCAAGGCCAACCTCCACAATTTAGGGAGAACCTGTCTCAACATAATAAGGGCTGGATTGTAGCTCAATGGTAAGGGTCCCTGGGTTGAATCCCCAGTACTATATATAAATAAATAAATATATTAATAAATAATTGCCATACAGGGTTAGACCTGTGTTACTTTGGTGTAGTGCTGTGGTTTGACAGTGACAACAACAGTCATTTTGCATTTGCTGACCTCATACATAAATGTTAGGAGCAAATTCCCAAGACATTGCTTTCTCATTGTGACAGAACTTCCACCCATAGGTTAATCTAAAACCTTCTTAGTCTAATATTTTCAGCCAATCAGTATTATAGGGCAAGCAGCTTTCATGATATTATTATTTGATAGGAGATACAATTACATTGGCTTAAATAAACCTGTTGGCAATTGTTTTGAACTTTAAGGCAGTCTTATTTCTTACATTTTGAGATTTGTTGATATGTACTACTCTGATGGACAAATGATGCCCTTAATTATAGTATTTTGGAGACTGTTTTTTATTTTATCTAATTTTAATCTTTCCTTAAGCACAGGCTTTAGTTTTTTTGGGGAGCTAGAGATCATGTGTTTTTCCTCTTTAGATTCCACTTCACACCCACTATTGAGTCTTTTTGTTTCTTTTTTGGTAACCAGGGATTGAATTCAGGAGGATGCAATTACCGAGCCACATCCCTAGCTTCATTTTGTATTTTATTTAGAGACGCAGTCTCACTGAGTTGCTTAGTTTCTCACTTTTGCTGAGGTTGGCTATGAAATTGTGATTATCCTGCCTTAGCCTCCCAAGCCACTGGGATTATAGGCATGGGCCACTTCGACCAGTATTATTTGTCTTTCTTAACAAAGATGTTGGTCACTTTTTAATATAATTTTAAATGATTTTATTTTCTTCAGCATGTACCACAGAAAGGGCTGAGATCTAGAGAGAAAGATGAGAAAGATGAATGAGGATAATTTTTGTGGTGATAAGGTACTTATGCAAAGACATTTTTTGGTAACTAGATGAATATTAACCATGGTGTTGTATTCAGTATGTGTGGGGCTTGTCCCATTTCCTCACGTGTTTACAGTGAATGAGATGTCCCAATAGATGTGGAGATGGTCAGGTTGACTCCTATGCCACTCTAGGACAACAAGGTGTACAGTGTTATGAATGAGTGCAACTGGCATGTCATCTTTGCCAGACTTCAGGCAGATGCCCTTCCTCCTCCAGAGGACCTGTTTTTTTCTGGACCATAGCTATGCGAAGCCATGGAGTGCTCACCCAGATGCTCACCCACATGTCAGTCACTTTGTCTGACAGTGACAAAGAGCATGCAGGTGTCCACCCCACCTGCATGCTCTTTGTCACTCCCCTGAGGCAGCATCAGAATACCATGTGAGTTTGGGATTCTTTCCTAAAGGCTACTGTTGCCAGAACTGAGCAGGTAAGGATTAGAGTGGATTTTTGGAGGGATGATTGGTGGGTACTTATATAGGAAGGTTGGATGATTAATTTGTGCATTTCTATTGAGCATATACAAATATCAGGCCTCAGTGTCAATATTTGCACTGAATAATTTTTCCTGAGAAAAGTTAGAAAAGCAGACATCTTAATCTCTTGGACACGGGTTATAATTTTACCTAATTTCAATCTTTCCTTAAGCAGAGGCTTTAGTTGTTTGGAGATAGAAATCTTTTATTTTGCCTTGTATTTTGCCCTTTAGATTCTACTTCACCCCACCTTTGATTCTTAAAGAATAAGAGAGACCATGATGTGTTTTTGTTGTTTTATTTTCCTTTGATTTTGCAGTGTTGGAGACTGAACTCAGGCTCCAAACATAGCAACACATGATGTGTTTTAAATACATATAGAATTGTGGTTTCTGATTCATTTCCCAATGATGTTAGAAATTTTTGTTGTATAAGACATAGGACCTGTGACTTTAGGGAATATCTAGCATAATCTTTGTTGTTGTTGTTGTTGTTTTTGGTACTGTGTATTGAACAAGGGGGTCCTCCACCACTGAACCACATCCTCAGCCCATTTTTTAAAATTTTTGTTTAGAGACAGGTCTTTCTAAGTTGTGTAGGGCCTTGGTAATTTGCTGAGGCTGGATTTGAGGTTGTTATCCTTCTGTGGCAACCTCAGGAGCTCCAAGGATTATATGCATGCACTACAGTTCCTGGCCTCCTTAACATTTGATTCAGGTTGGCTTTTGTTATTTTTGATTTGTTTTTGTTTTTGTTTCAATGAAAGGGGAGTAATTCTATGTTGCCCAGGTTACTCTCCAAATCTTGCACCCCAGTGACCCTCCTGGGGCTGTCTATAGACATTGAGCACTGTGCTAAAACTGTAAGCTTGATGCCTCTCTCCTAAGGCATAACTGAAAAGTTCCTGTAAAAAGCATTTGAAATCTTTTCCTTTTTGTTATATAAAGCTTCTTGCTGACATTGAAACTCCTGGATTCATACCCCATTATATTATTTTTTAATTCTTTTTTATTTCTTTTTTTAGTTGTTGATAGACCGAACCCAGTGCCTCATGTATGCCAGGCAAGGTTGCTACTGCTGAGCTTCAGCCCCAGCCTCGTTATATTACTTTATTTTTGAGGTTCTGAGGATTGAACCCAGAGCCATGTGCATGCTAGGCAAGCACTGAGGTACATCTCCCACACTTTTTGAAAATTTTGTGACAGGGTCTTCCTGAGTTGCTATGGTTTGGCTTGAAATTTAAATCCTCCTGCCTCAGCAGTTGGAATTACAGGTGTGTGCCACCACATCTGACTTTGTGACAGTTTTTTTCTTAAAGTGAGGTTCTGTAGAGTTCATTTTGTTGGTAGTTAGAAAATTATTTTCTCATATAAACCCTGGTTTATATGAGAAAATAATTTTTCTCATACATAGACCCTGAAAATTGGAATTTGGCATATTGTAGGAAATAAATTTAGGCCATTGTGGATGGGAATATGGTGGCAGGTGGGTTGTAAGTAGGAGGTAGAGAGAGGTTGGCAGAAGAAATCTCAGTTGATTATGAGTGGTATGAAGTCATTGGAGAATTTTAAGCTAGGGATCCAGTTTGTATTTTTAGAGGATCACTTTGGGTTTTTAAAAAGTAGATTATAGTATAAGAGTGGGGTTAAGAATACCAGCAGTGACGCCTCTGCAGTAGCTTGAGATGAGCTAGACATCATGATAGTCTGGAAAGGGATGGAAACAGTATAAAGGAAAATGTTCATATATGATCCCTCTTAGATCTTTGACTTGAGTAGCTGGATGGTACCATAAATTGGGGAGACCTAGGGAGTATAGGTTTGAGATGCCGAAATCAAAATAGTCTTGTAGGCACACATGTCTACAAGTGTTCACTCAGTTTCTGATCTGAGAAGATAATCAGCTCTTATTCCCACTACCAAATCTACTGCACAGTTATTCACTTCATTTAACAAGGATGTGATTATTCCAGTAATTGGGAATGGGTGCAGTGAGATCATTGAGGTAAAAAATTTAATATGGTGTTGAGGAGATAGCTAGTAGACCCAATTGATTTGCATGGTATTTCATGCAACAAAGATTACAGTGTACCTAAGGTGTTGGGGAAGGATCCCAATGGTACTAAAATTCTATTAGCATCATTTTAAAATGTGAAAGATCCTTCAATGATCCATTTATATTCATTTTAGTTGTAGGCAATGCACAAAATGAGTTAGATAGAAGCTGTCTGCATAACAGTTGATCCTAGATAATCAAAGACTTCTTACAATCATATAGTTAAGTACAAGTTGATTTACTAATGAATCATTTAAAACTCTAGACCAGCGCTATTCAACAGAACTCTGCAGTTATAGAAATGCTATAATCCTGTGTGGTCTGATCTGGTGGCCAGTCTGCTGAGAATTAGAAACGTGTCTCATGTGATTAGGAACTGGATTTTAAATTGATTGATACTATTTAATTTCAATTTATTTAGGTAGTTGCATGTGGCTTATAGCTTCTGTATTTGTAATAATAATTACCTTTATGTAGTTAATTATTTGCTTAAGGAATATATCTTTCTTTATAAAAGCTATGATCATATCTATTCCCCATCCTTTTTATCTCTTTCTCATTTGTTCACAAATTATCAGCCTTTTTGGATATATATAATGAATTTCACTCTGACCTTTGCTTGTTTGTTCCTAGCACTGAAAATTTGACTCTTTTTTTGTCAGCAATTTTCTCTTTAAAATATTAGTATCTAAAAATATTATTATTCATAAATAGCAGTAACTATAGCAACTATAAATAGCAGTAACTAAAGTCTTCTAAAATCCTTAATAGAACTGAAAGTATCCAAGGTTTGTCTATTCATGTTGGGAATATAGTTTTTACAATAGTTTTGATGAGACTTAAAAAACAGCCTGTTCTCAGGTGACTTTCTGCCACTCTATTTTATTTCTGTGTTATGTGTCCTAAGGGCAACTAAGACAGGTGTGAAAGCTGTGGCAAGCTTATTTGTTCATGTTTTCATAGGGGCAGCATCAGTTGCATTCCTGTTTGTGCTGTTGTATTCTTATAAGGTTGGTGTGTGAGGTCTGCTATCCACTGTGCGGTGAGGTCCCAACTCCTAGGTTTTACCTCTTGGTTCCTGCAGGTCTTATCTTCTCAGAAGCCCATCACTGGTATTTTACGCCATGTGGTGGACATTTCCTGACCACATGTTGTGTTGAAAGCTCATTGTCTTCTGTCTTTTCCCATTTTGAGTGTCAGCCACTTGTGAGGCATCGTGGTGGAGTAGGAAAATCACTGTTTCTGGAGTCGAGAATTGGCTTTCTCAGGTGTCTCTTCACTTCTCTGGGCTTCATAGACCACACGACTCTCTCAGGCATTGCAGCTCTAGCTGTCTCAGGCTTTATGATCACATTTCTCTAAGTGAATCTCAACTAATGTCTTAATAGTTTACAGTGGCTTAATGTACTAGACCTGAGATGGCAAATATGTGATTTCTCTTCCATTTGCCAAGCATGGCAGACTCATTAACTGGTTTCAACCTCCTCACAGAAAACCCAGACATGACTTCACATTTTTTGTACCAGTATATGTGTGCTAAACAACCACAACCAGTGAATTATGGTTGAGATGTGTTTGTTGTCATGGTCTTCCCTCCTATCTGTAGTGCTTTCTTCTAAAGGAGGCACTAGTTGGATTAGGTACCATAGAATGAGTTCTAGGGCCTAGATATGTGCATGAAAATGCTGTCTCCACTTTCTATACTCCCTTTCTGTGGGACCTTGGGAAAGTTACTTAACTTCTCTGGGCCTCAGTGTCCTCATTTTTTATGTGGAAAATAATAATTAGCCCCATGTCATCATGTTGTAGAGAGGAATAAATGAACTAATATGTGTTAAAAATGCTTAGAACAGTTCCTGGCACATACAACTCAATAAATGTTATCCATTATATTAATGATAGACATGATAACAACTTGGAAGGCTGATAAAGGAAAAATTACTGGTTTGACAGGGTCTTATAGCTCCCTGTCAATCTTTAAATATTCATCTGTCTGTGAATGTGAGTTGATTCCTATTCATTCATTCACTTATCCAGAAAAATGCAGGGTAAAGCGATCTTAACAGGTATAGTGACTGGAGCTTGGAAAGGGTCTTCAGTTATGTGTTTGCAGGTAGAGGGCTCTTTGTTATAGTGTTAAATCTGGATGTGAAGAGACATGCTGGAATCTGGCTTGCCTCTTACAGTTTTGCATGTGGGTGAACCGTCGGAGAGTTGTTAGCACTCAGTCTTGCTGGTGGCACACCTTGGTGGCATGCTCGTGTACCTCAGTATTCAGTCATTCACTAGCAGCCTGAGGTGTTGCCACTGCTTTCTGAGCCTTTGTCCCCCTAATTCTCAGTCAGAGCTGATGGTATTGGGAACAGAGAGTGAAGATTAATTAAATAGCCTGACTTACAGCCACAGAGTAGTTGAATATTTCTTTGTGGAAGATTTGTCAAGTACTTGAATAAGTTGAAGAGCCCATCCCTCTGATTAACTCAAGAGAGAACAAATTTCTATGACTACTTCATGTGGAAAACCAGTGTGAAATCTGGGTGGGAGAAAACAATAGCGTGGTGGCATGGGTAGGTGTTCATGCTGTGACCCATCCTGTCCCTTCAATGGTGTCTTGCAGTAAGCAGCTGTTGTGTGACGTAATGATTGTGGCAGAAGATGTGGAAATAGAAGCCCACCGTGTGGTCCTGGCAGCCTGCAGTTCCTACTTCTGTGCGATGTTCACAGGTATGGTGAGGGGCACACAATAACCTATGGTGTGGGGCTGCTGCCCCCCTGGGAGGACATTGATGGTGGTGGCATGAGGGGAGGGAGGAATGAGAAGGCTGTGAAGCTTACTTTGAGGAGTTTCCCTTTCTCAGCTTTGTACCATAGAGAACTTCTGGAACCAAAGTCTCAACCAGGCCAGCTGGACATGTAGCCCCTTGTCCACTATGAGGAAGAGAGGTGGAATCATGTAGTCCATTAGTCCTCAAGCTTTAGTATGCACCAAAATTAGGGAGCTTGTTAACAGTGCAGAGTCCTAGGTTCATTGCCAGGCGTTTTGGTCTCCCATTTTGCAGATGAGGGACACTGAGGCTGAGTCAGGGGAAGGGACTTGCCCAAGGTCATACAGTGAATGAATGGGACTTGGATTCTTGACACCTGGCCTAGTGCTCTATCATTGGACCCACATCTTGTCCTTCCCTAGCCTTTCCTTCCAGGAAAGCACCTAGGGTCTCCTCTAGCCTTTATAGAAGTGTGGAAGTGATTTGAAGAAATGATGGTAGGGATTGGTATTGAGACATAAGAATGATCAAAATCTAGCATAGTTTCAGCACCTTTGCCAACTCCCCAGGGACCCCTGTTTCCTGGGTACATGTAGGAAAGGATCACATTTTACATTTAATATTCTGGGCTGAATTTCTTCAAATCCACAGGCTTCCCATCTGTAGTTCCTCATAGCACCTCCCCTGTTTCAGACACATGCAGTGCTGTATAAATCACTGCTGACAGAAGGAGGCCATCAGAACTCAAAGGACCCTCTGACTTGGTCAGGTTTTCCAAGAACCGTTTTCCTGCTCTGTATGTAGTGACCATCACTCTGCATTCAATTTCTCCAGTCTGTTTCCTGGTGTCACACTGTCTTTGGAATGATCACAAACTCAGTTTCACGGTTTTATTTCCTTTTTACCCCTTTCCTTCATCCATCTCTTTCTAAAATAATTTATCTTATTACCAACAGTTATTTAGATGAAACATTAATGAATAGCTGTGCCAATATAGCTCTTTGTGTGTGTGTGTGTGTGTGTGTGTGTGTGTGTGTGTGTGTGTGTGTGTGTGGTTTGAAAGTCCAGTATTGAGAGAAACCTGTTGAATTGCAGTGAACTGTAGTGTTGGCTTTGCTTTTGATTGATGAACTTGTTTCTAGGGTAGATGAAATGCCTTAGAAAAGACAAAGTGTTTTTAGAAATTGGGAGAACTCATGCTTCTGGAGCAGGTCTTGGATTCTAGTAATTGAAAAGAGACTGCAAGAGAAGAAAGCTAGTCTCATGTAATGCCCAGCTCAGTCCTTCCTTTGGGACTGGTTACCATCCATTGTTTCATTCACTCATTCATCCTTTCACCCATTCATCCATTTGCCCATCCTTGAAAACACTATACACATATGTAGATTACAGGAAATGATCAGAAAATGTTAGGAAGCAGAAGTAAAAATAAATAAATAAATAAATTACATGTATTAATCTCCTAGGTAAGATTATGGTTTATATCCTTTTTTATTTTATATTTATAAAATGGACATATACAAAATACATTTTTAAACATAAGTTCATTTTACATGTACAGTTTAAATGTCTTTTTTGATAGGTATAATTTTAAAAATTGCTATCCATTTTCTGAGGTGTTTTTCTTGCCTCTTTGCCCATGTAGCTCCTATTTGTCTTTCATTACCCCACAAGCATCCCTTCCTCAGGAGGACCTTCCATGACCCCTCAGACTAGGTTAAATCCCTTTGTTACTTATTTCCAATGTACCTTATACTACTACTCTCTAGTATTATTACTAATCTCAATATCTGATTTCCCTGATCAATTATAAGCTCTATGAGGCTAAGAATTGTACTTTCTTAACTGATGCAACTTTATTGCCTACTGTAGTCTTCCATGCAATATGTGCTTAATAAAAAATATTTAATTGAAGTTGGCATTTTATTATGAATATCTTCCCATGTTGATGAAATCATACCTACATTCCTAATTTCAATGACTTTGTAAGATTCCATCATGTGTATCCTAATAGAAAATCCATCTCTTCATTGGTTGGAAATTAATGTTTTAAGATTTTCCTATTATAAATAATGCTCTAATGGGCATCCTTGCATCTTAATCTTCATTGTGATTATTTCCTTATAATAGATCCCAAGAACAAGAAAAACTTGGTTAAAGGCCATGCATATTTGAAGCGCTGTAAGATGTGTCACCTGCCCTTCAGCTGTTCCAGCCTGTACTCCCGTCAGCACTAAACGAGATTTGTATATTCTTGAGGCCCTTTGGCTTTGCTTAAAATTTGGTATTAAATAGATATTAAAAACATTGCAAAATTCTGTTCTAATTATCAGATTTGGCTTCAGAATGCATAAAGTTCATTGGGAAAAGGCCCAGCTGACTCTTGTTAAATCTATTTCCATCAGCATGTTTAGGGCCCAAAGAAAATACACATGGTTTTACTCCAACTGAGTTGTATGATTTTGATCTTTTAGTCAGGCTTAGGTGTTTTTATGTGTATATTTTTTGTCCTTTGAGTTCATGTTGTCCAAATTTCCTGTGGTGGTTCCAAATACCAGCCCCACACTCCTTGACCATGTCCTGTCCACATGGAATGCAAATGGTGAAACTGAGTGCCTCTCCAGAGAGTGTTCAAATCCAGCCAGGGTGTAAGAAGATCTGAGATGGGCAGTCACTTTACCTGCCCTCCGTTCCTTTCAGCATATCATGGGTAGTGTGTATGCTTCCTACCTTTATCCTGTAAGTATGGAATACTTACAGCTTTTCCACTCTCCTCATCTAGTATCTCCATTCCAGGGGATGCAATTTTCCTATAGAATAGGCTACTCAATATTTTTTTTGTTTTTCACCAGAGATTGAACCTAGGAGTACTTAATCACTGAGTCATATCTTCAGTCTCTCCCACCCCCCTTTTGTTGGATTATAGACCTTTATTTCATTTATTTATTTATATGTAGTGTTGAGAATCGAACTCAGGGCCTCAAACATGCTAGGCAAGTGCTCTACCACTGGGCTGCAATCTCAGCCCTCTTCAGCCCTTTTTTATATTATATTTAGAGACAGGGTTTTGCTGAGTTGCGTAGGGCCTTGTTAAGTTGTTGAGGCTGGCCTTGAACTCACGGTCCTCCTGCCTCAGCCTCCTGAGCTGCTGGGATTACAGTCATGCACCACTGCACCTCGCTACTGGACTAGTCAATTTTATCATGCCTTTTACTCTGGGCTCTCTATGCACTATAGTATTTTTACTCCATACAAGTCTCTGACACGTTATCGCCATTTTGGGGTGTTAAAGGAACTGAGGTCTAAAGAATATCGTGTTTCAGGGTCTTACATCCATTATTAAGGCTCAAAGATGTTGGGGGTTAATCCCACATGAAGATCTGGGAGTGTTATGTCCCACACTCTTCTGATTTTTTTGTACCATATGCAGTATTGATTTCAATAAATCATGATTCAGTTTATATTATATTTAGCTTGTTGTTTAACTCATTCCTTTGAACATGTGAATAGAAACAGGGAGAAGAGGTCATGAGTGTGCTGGGGTTTTAGAGGCAAGGAGGTTAGAATTTTAGTGGACACTAGTCAATCACAAAGTAGAAAAACAAGGGCCTGGCTTTGTTACCCCTAGGCATGCACTTATTCCATAGAACATTTGTTTTACCCTTTCTGCCTGCAAGACCCTCCCAGGCCCCAGCTCATGGCCTATGCCTATATCCTGGGTGATTGTGTGGTGTGTCAGTGCCTTTAAAGGACCTCATATCATAGGGAATTCAGCAAAATCTAACATAGACAACAGGGCATAGAGGAAAGGAGAACTAGGGAGATGAGACCTTTCTTAGGACCTGGAGGTAGTAGAAGTAGAAGATAGGCTCTGGTTTCTCAGAGCTTTGCCCCTAATGAGTCAGAGATTGGATAGAATATTTCATGAAATGCTGGAGGTACCAGAGTAATGTGGTTCTCCAATAATGACTAATGGCCTCACGTTCCATGTGACTATCTTCTTGAGTAGGTCGCCTTTGGACAAATGACAATGATGTAGGGTTTTTTTCTTCCTATCCTTGAAATAACACATCAAAGTTAGACATCCTTTTCCTGCTTAGAAGATTCAGAATGGGGACTGAGAAATACAATATAATAGTTAGTCTAATAATGTAACTTATTATTAGATAATAATAAGGTATCTACCATATCATTGTCTTGATGTAGAAATGGCTTTTTAAGCAGTGATTTGGATTGTGGTTGCACAGACGCCTTTTTATTGCCTAGGAATGGAGACTGCCATTTATCCTCGGCATTTCCCTATTAAGTTGCACCTCATTTGACTGAGATGGTTTAGGGTAGACTTGTGTGAGCTTAGAGCTCAGCCTTAAAATACACATCATCATGGGAGGTCACTATTGCTAAGGAGTGTTTTATGAATGTTAACAGGAAGTGATATAGAAGCCTTTTTTGCTAAGGATTTTACACTAAAGTGCTGATGCCACCTTGCTTTGGGAGATAGCATGGTATCTTTGAGAGGGCTTTGGAAACACAATTACCTGGCTTCCAATTCTATCCTCAGCACTGAACTGAAGAACTCACTCACCCTCTTTGGTCCTCAGTTTTCTTATATGTGAGACTGGAGTAATAATAGCAAGAGAACAAATATAGGTAATGGGTTTAAGGCACCCAGCACAGAAAAGGTACTTAATGCAGTAGAGCAATTCATCATTTCCAAAGCACTTATGCATTTAAGGGGTAGCTATGAAACTCACCATCCTGATGGTGTTTAGGATTGATATGAAATGTTTACATGGCTACATAGGTGTTTCCTTCTGCCACTAGCTGGGCAGAGAGACCTGTGCCAGTGGAGGAGGTCTGAGATTCCAAGGAAGGTGGGTGATGAGGTGATACCCACCACTGCGGCTCTGCAGGATCCTGCTGTCCCAACTTTCTCTCTTTATCTCATTTAGCCCAGAAAATAAGGCAGGGCAGGGAATGTCCTTCACAGGAAACAGAAGTCAGACTTGTGCAGTCAAATGGTTCAGACCTCTGATTTGCAGGAGGATTGGCTTGGATGCAAGGAGGGGGCAGAGCATTTCTTTCTCATATATGAGGTTAACACTTGACATAGGCTTTAATGCTCAGCTCTATCCAAACAAGTTGGCAAATCAGATATTAAGACATAGATGGATGAAGGATAGGGAGAAGACAGTTCCATATAATTTTAACATCCATAAAGGATCATTGTTCAAAAGATAAGGTCCGCCTGTTTTCTTTCTACCTACCATACAAGATTATAAACTGCAGCACAGAGGAGCCAAATTGGGAATGAGGAAGAATTCCATAACGTAAGAACTCTTGAGTGCACCTTCTTCTTCTCTTTGAGGACATCCAGTTTTGTAGGGGGGCTGGTGGCTTAGCTTTATTTCTTCAGAGAGATCTGCCAGCCAATCTACGATTGCTTTCTCATTCTCAGGGTTTCATTTATTTAATAATAGCATTGAGTTTATACCAGTGACCTAGATGATGAGTCAATGATTTATTCTTTTCTCTGGATTTCTTGAGTTTTCTGTGATGGTAAAATATTTTTTCCTTTTACTCCTCAAGTTAAATCTCCTCCTTCTTGCTCCTCTTTGACAATTTTTCACCTATAAAGATCTCAGTTGTACATATGCTATGCTTGCTAGGATCTAGGACTAAGACTTGAACACTTGTACCTGATAGAGGTGTGAAATTTTTTTAATTGGTTATTTTTAGTTATACATGACTGTAGCATTCATCTTGATAGGTGTGGAATTAATTATTTGCTCCCCTGGGATCTCTTTGGTTCTTGAAGGACCCTAAGGTAGGGTCCAAGAATTTAAAAAATTTTAAGACATTGTCGCTTAGACCAGGCCATAGCACTTTCTACTTGATATTCTGCTGCAGTCTTCCAATTGTTTAACCTGCTTCCACTTCTGATTGTCCATCCCAACTTATTTTCCACAAATATGTTTCCCCCAAATAGCAATCTGATGTATCCCTCACCTCCTAAAACATGGCAGGGGCTTCCAGTTACCTTTGAGATTAAGTCTGAACTCCTTAGCATGGGCTGCAAGACCCTCAATTGGTCCAGACCCTGCTTCGGTCTCCAACTTTGTTTCACTCTCCCTCCTTTTGCAAGCTGTCCTCCAGCTAGACTGAACTTATGGCTCCCAGCAGGCCTTATTGTTTCTTACTTCCAGACCTTTCTAAATACTATTCTCTTAGGAGTGATTTTCCCTAATTCTCACTTCTCTCCTGAATAATTGTCACTCCTCCAGATCAGTTGTTCTTAACCACTGTGAATCAATCCAGTGAGAACAATGGATTCTCCCTCGAAAAGCAGGCATGTGCTCCCGTGTGCTTATCACTTTGCACACAACTTTAGGATGCAGGAATCCCTGACTGAAGAACTTTTCAAGCAGAGTCTCCTATTCTTGCATTTGACACTCTTTGTAGTTGTTGAGTACTTGTCTCTTCTCTGCTAGACAGGTTCATGAGGGCAGGGTGAGGACTTGGTCATATTTATGTCCTCTGGGCCTAGCATAGTGCTTAGCTCATGAAGGCACATTTGATATATGCTTGCTGAATGAATGAATCAGTCTTACCCTGAGTGGATCTTGTTCTGTTTGGATACAATAATTTAGAGAACATGTATATTTATGCATGTATAAAACAAGTGGAAGATGGCAAGTGCTAAAAGGATATGCAGCTGATGTTCATCTTTGAAAGTTCAGATCCTGAGATGGCTGCCAGGGCCCCTTGTGAAGAGCTAGCAGAGCAGGGCTGTTGTATTAACCTTAGAGATGGAAAAAAACTTATGGAATGCATGTTTTCTTCTCTAGAAATATTTTGTCAAATTGTTAGATGTGGGTGAAGAAGCAAAAATGATCAAGCCCTTGCTGATTTCTACCCCTCAGGAGGTATTGAAGCCCATGGACTTGAGATGTCAAGAGAAAACCTCCCTTCTTTCTTTTTTTTCCCTCTAACTCCAACAAGTATTTTCTAAGTGCTTATTTTATGCTGAACATTTTATTACATGTTGAGGATATATTTACTAATAAGCCTAGCAAGGTCCTGGCCCTTTAGGTTCTTGCTTGAAATATATTAAGTTCCACCTTGTCTCCTGAATTTCGAACGATGCTTTGAATTTAGGAATATATTTATTAAGGTCATGGTTAGGGTCATATTTAAATTATAGAGGAATTTATTATAAATGATTCAGGGGCTGGGGATGTGGTTCAAGCGGTAGCGCGCTTGCCTGGCATGCGTGCGGCCCGGGTTCGATCCTCAGCACCACATACCAACAAAGATGTTGTGTCCGCCGAGAACTAAAAAATAAATAAATATTAAAAATTCTCTCTCTCTCTCTCTCTCTCTCTCTCTCTCTCTCTCTCTCTCTCTCTCTCTCTCCTCTCTCTTTAAAAAAAAAATTAAAAAAAAATAAATGACTCAGGATGTACAGTTAGGTCCAGCTTCCAATCCCAGCCCTGCTCCCTATTACCTATGTGTAAATACATCTTAAAGTGCCAGTTCTATAATTTGTAAAGTGGCAGCAATTATCATCCACTTCAGGATTTGTTAGGAGAATTCAATGAAATAATGTGCATGAACCCTTAATAGAGGGGATGGTACAGAGTAGTGATTATAACTATTCCCATTTTTAGGGCCTATTTAAACTGAAGTCTTAATATGGTGTAATTGTTTTTGCTGATTCACAAAAAGCAATAAGATTGGATTCTACAAATCTGTGTGACCTATACCAGTCTCTACTCTAAGAGAGCTTTCTTAGAAGATAACTGTCATTCAAACCCCTAGTTTTTCTCTTATGGTGTCATTTCTTTGGGCAGCTTGATAAAGTTTTAGGTACTTAATATAGAAAATGAAAAATTTCAGAGTTATGCAAAGAAGCAAGAAAAAGTCCATGTGATTCCTACTGTTCAGAAAACAGTGTACTAATCTTTTGTGGAGTATGGAAACCTATAAGAGTCTGGTAAATATGATCTTTCTTGGGCTGGAGTTGTAACTCAGTGGTAGAGTATTTGCCTCGCAAGTGTGAGGCACTGAATTTGATCCTAGCACCACATAAAAACAAATAAAGGCCCTGAGTCCATGTACAACTAAATTTTTTTAAAATGATCCATCTTCCTTTCAGAAAAAAGCAAAATACTTTTGTATATGTATACAAATATTTTATACAATTTCAGGAGTTTCCCTTTGTTTACCTCAAAGTTATAAACCCCTAACCTGACCCCCAAGCACAAATTCCACCCCAGAAAATAATCATCCCAGGGTCCAGTTGCACTGTTACAGGGGGGCTTCCCAGCCTTTAGGTTCTTATAGTCAGCCTGCGGATTTTTTCAGTATTTTTTTTAAGTCTAAGATCTTAAACCAAGAATTAGCTCTATTTGATTATCTTTTGCAATATATTTACCAATTGGACCCTCTTTAATGAACTTCTTTTTTTAAGTTGTAGATGAACAATACCTTTATTTCTCTATTTATTTTTATGTGGTGGTGAGGATTAAACACAGGGCCTCCCACATGCTGGGTGCTCTACCACTGAGCCACAACCCCAGCCCTTTAATGAACTTCTTAATAGCTGTTGAGAGGGAGAGAGAGTGAGAATTAAACCACTGATTTCTTTGTCTATGCTTGTTTTTATTTGTGTGTCTCTGCATAAATTTGAGAGATTCCGAACCCAGCTTATGGATGTAGGAGGAATCTACCATCTTTTCCTGTTTCCTCTTTCTCCTGCACCAGGGCTCATTGTGCTGGGACCTTTTTCACTGTTCTCCATAGCAGTTAGAGAAGAGAGAACAAAGTAGAGAAAGGGTCTCTGGTCCACCTAGTCTGGCAGTGAAGCAAGTGGGCAGGATTTGGAAATCACTCCTGCTGTCCACTTGCCTCCCTGTTCCAGAGGCACTCAGATCTATAACTGTGTCAGAGAAATGGTGTACAGTCCAAGCAGCTTGGAGGTGGGTGTCTGCAACCCACATGCTGTACTACACTTTACTTTCTTGGCTTTAGTTCCTTGAATTCCACAGTAAACATTGGTTGAAAACAACTGCCTAGGCTGTTTTACCACTCATGTTAGGGCTTCTGAATGACTTGTTTTTATGCAGTCAGGTTACCCTTTATTTTATGTGCTGTCTGTTTCCTTCTGAAATCAGCAGCACTTGCTAGAGGAAACTGGCACTAGGGAAATCTATGTGCTGTCTTTATACTGCAGGTAGGAATGTGCTGCTGCTGCTACAACCCTCGTTCATAGCCCTGTATCCTTTATTTCTTGTTTTATTATCAGGGGCCTCCCAACTGTTCTCCCTGAGTCGATCCAGCTTCCTCGCTGCTTCCAAAATTTCACTCAGAAATAGCCATCTGTTGATGTCATTCCCCTGTTTAAAACCTCTCAGTGGTGCTGGCCTGTGGATGAAGTCCAAGTTCATTTGGACAACTTGTAGGGCTCTGCAAGTCCTGCCCTCAACCACCTCTTGAGCTTCCTTCTTCGCACCATGACCTGTGTGCAGCTACAGCAGCTTCTCACCATTCCCCAGATGTATCCTTCTGGTACTTTCTTCCCTGTACACATATGGGGCCCATATCCTGCTCATCCTTCCTCACCATGGCTGCCTGTGGAAATCCTCCTCATCCTCTAATGCCCAGCTCAATTGTGATCCCCTACTGCTTCTCTGGGGTTCCCAGGTGGGGTTTATTGCTCTTTCTCCATATTACTTGGATTTAGCATAGTGGTTATAAATGTGGGCTCTTAAATCAGACTCCCTGGCATTCACCCCATCCTGGTACCTTCCTACATGTGTGACCAAGGGCAAGATGAACTACCTTCCATCCTGTGTCTCATTTTCTTTTTGTGTAAAATGGGGATAATACTAACAAGCCCAATAGATGGTTCTGCAGATTGAAGGAGGCAACAATTTAAAGTGGGGTTTCATCAGCACTCAACAAGTGTTATTTTTCCTTGTCATTTGGTACTTTGTACATACCTTTGCTGAGTTCTTATTATTTTTTTAAAATTTTAGTTGTAAAACACAATACCTTTATTTATTTATTTATTTATTTTCATGTGGTGCTGAGGATTGAACCCAGGGCCTCACATATGCTAAGCAAGCACTCTACCACTGAGCCACCACCTCAGCCCCAAGTTTTTATTCTTTTATAAATTTTTTTATGTATCTCTTATTAGAACCTGTGCTCTGGAGCACAGGTGCAGGTTTTGTTCATGGCCCTGTGTGCACAAGTTTATAGTAAACATTGGTTGAATGAGCTACTGCACATTGATTTGCCTTCACACTGAATGTAGGGTATGCTTAAGATCAGGTTTGTGGGTGGTCAGAAACTCAAGGCTATGTGGCCTTCTCATCAGTGGCTTACACTCTCAACCTCAGTTCCTTCTGCTTCTCAGAGCTCATGCTCTGTTTTCCTATTTCCATGACAAGGCTACATAGAAGTTAAGTATACCATAGGTGCCAGATTTGTGTCCTTTTTGTTCTTGTTGTGAACTGCAGATGACATGTCTGAGAGTAAAGCCAAGAAGATTGAAATAAAAGATGTGGATGGGCACATGCTTAGGAAGCTGATTGATTACAACTATACTGCAGAAATTGAGGTGACCGAAGAGAATGTGCAGGTGAGCCTATCAGTGAATTGCATGCTTAGGACCTGCCTTTTCCATCATTGTTTCATTTAACCCTCACAACTCAGTGGTCACTGAAGAAGAAACCAACACCTCATAGAAACTGGGTGCCTTCTTGGGTCATAAGGCCAGTAGGTGGGCCAGCTGGCCCCTAAACTCCTGCCTGGCAAGCATGGACAGCCATGCTCTTAACCACTAAGCCAGGATAACTCTGGGATCTGGGAGTGAAGAATTTTTAAAGTCGATTTTTTTTTTGTAGTTGAACACAATACCTTTGTTTATTTATTTATATGTAGTGCATACGATGGAACCCAGTGCCTCATATGTGCTAGGAAAGTGCTCCACAAGCCACACTGAGCCACAACCCCAGCCTCTGGGGGTGAAGAATTTTTAATTCATGTAGATTCAGTATCTCATGAAGGAAGAATCAGAAGCTTGGGTGACCCTCTTATCTCCAGGTCACCTTCCATCTCAGATGTTTGAGTGTTGGACTGTAGGCTATTGAAATTTTTCCTGTATCCATTGGTCATCCTGCTGGGTCCAATGGCATGAGTAATTCCAGTAACTTGGGAGGCTGAGACAGGAGTGTTGTCAGTTCTGGGCCAGCCTGGGCAGGTTAGGTGAACCCTATGTCAAAAAAAAAAAAAAATACAAAAGGCTGATAATGTAGTTCAGTGGTCAAGTGCCCTTGAGTTTCTTTGCCAGTAACATAAATAAACAAATATTTGTCACCCTAATGCCTCTGAACACAAGTAGGTGCCAGAACCAGGATTGAATTTCAATAGGGGTGAACAGGTATGAAATATCTTCATCTATGCTTTTCCCCTTTTAATGGCCTGGCCTCATCCTTAGCCATCTGGACCCTTGAAAAGTGGAGCCACAGAAGACAGTTCTCTCTACAAAGGAGTACATGGGCATCATGCCCCCCAGTAAGGGAGATGATTGAGGGGGTAACCCACTCTTGAACTCTCCAGATGATGGGCTGAACACAGACCTAGGGCACACTGTTTCCTGTCCTGAAAGATCTCCCTATTTAATAAGAGGAATAGAAATTACATGTGATAGGAAATATTTTTCTGGGTTTTTTTAGCATAAAACTTCATATTTACTTGAAGCTGAAACCTCAGTAGTGACAAAAATACTTATTTCCATTTTCCAGAATATCACCCCATTTCCCAAGATCTATGTATTTGAGAGGCTGAATTGAAAATTGTGTATCTCTCAGTTCAACCTAAATGTTTGAGTTCCCATTATCTGCCATGCATTTTGTTTAGCATTTGTGGTAGCAGCCCTGAACAGGGCTGATCCTATTGCCTATCCTTAGGGAGTTTGCAGTCCAAGGGTGAAGAAGGTATTCATCAACTAAGCACACCAATAATGTCTGTGCACAAATTGTTATAAGTCCTTTGAAGGAAAAGAACATGTCTCAGTGAGAGAGAATCTGGGAGCTGCATTTGGATGGAGGAGGGGATCTTGAAAAGTTGGTTTCAGGACATAAGCTTTAAGGTGGGGCTATAGCATGAGTTGGGTGTAAAGTCTGAATGGTGAAGCATGCTCACCGAGGTCAGGGTGCAGGTCAGCAGAGCATCTGAGGTGCAATGCATTGAGTCTTGCAAAGCCTGCCTTGTCTCTGGCCCCTGAGATCATCTCCTGGGTGATAACAATTTCTACATCCATTTGGCTTAATCCTCCCCCTCCCTTTTTTAGTGGGAGTGTATTTTATGCATGCTGGAATGCACAGCTACTCTGTTTTGTTATACTGGTTTTTCCAGTCCAGAGTAGAGTGGACAGTGCAGTGGTTATATGCTGGGTCCAGTGAGAGTCCAGAGAGCTGAATGAGTTTTGATCAGTAACAGTAAGTGCAAAATAATTTTAGTATCAGATGACTAGAGGGTAGGTCATAGAGCTGTATAATTAGAACCTGTCTTCTTCTCTCTTTTCATCATTACTTAATAACTTTTTTCCTGTAGAGTATAAAGTATTTACAAATTTCGATAATTAGAAGACATTTTGCTCTAGATTGTTATTGCCTGCCTAGGTAATAAGGCAATAACAGCAATAAGGTAATAATAGTAGTAAGGTAATAAGTAATAATAACTAAAGTATAAATAAGTTAAAAAGTAATGAGGTAATAATTGGTAGTAAAGTAATAAGGTGATGTTTTTTGGTCTAACCTGGTGTCTGTCTCTCTCTAAATTAGCTTATAAAATGAGTATTTTAAGATAGAGCACCAGCCAGCCCAGCCAGAGGACTTGGGAGAAAATGGCTTTATCACTGCTCTGTAAAGTACTTTGTGGGGAGAGAAAGTGAAGATATGAGCTCAGATGATTGGGGAAATTGGGGCGAGGTGGGACTGGAGTAGCAAGGATGAGCTGGATTCCAGCTCAGCCTGGACACTGGTTCACAGAGGGTTCTTGCCCTGGTGCTTTCCCACCTGCAGGATGTCTGTTTCCTCATCTATAAAGTGAGGGCCTGGCTCTGTGACCTCTGGCCAGGAAAGGCATTCATGCTGCCTATCTCCTACCAGAGCTTCTCCAGTACCCCCACTGACACTCTCTGTCTCAATGGATCCAGTTTTCTCATTTGCAGAGCAGGAATCACAACAGTCAGTGAGTTATAGACTGCCTGTGTTCAAATCCTAGCTTTGCCATTTTCTAGCTGTGTAGCCCTAGCAAGTTGCTTAACCTCTCTGTGCCTCAGTGTTTTTATCTCTAATATGGGCATAATTATAGTGTAAGGATTAAATGTATTGATATAGGTAAAGCACTTAGAACAGTGCCTGACACATGGTAAACAGTAAATGTTGGCTATTGTTATCTAAAATGTGGAGGTGCTCATGGAGTCACATAAGTGTGGAAGGATTTGCCTGATTTCTCCTCTGCCTGAGGGCTGATGAAGACTGAAAGGAAGATCCGGAGAGGGTGTAGGCACCATGGTAAGGTATGGGAGGTACGGATTAACCTGATCTGGCCTGGAAGTGGCTGGGAATTGTCCCAAGCAGAGGATAGTTTGGGATATCTCCTGCTCTGGGTGTGCCTGGAATGCTTGGCAAGGACATAGGCCAAGGCCAGCTGCCAGCTGCTGCTCTGAGGCAAAGGCCCTTTAAAGGAGCTGCTAAATAATTAGGTGGAGGGGAAGCATGCTCTAGAAGGCATGGGCTGTGTCGGTCCCTCTCCTTCCTCGTGGCTGGTTGTAGAATCTCATCTTAATTTTTTATTTGGTCAGTCATTCAAAACATGTCTTCTGAGCTCCTGCCCTGTGCTAGCAGACAGGGTGGGCAAAGAGGGTGTCATGACAGGCTGCTTCCCAAGGAGCAGCTGGGCTGCCAGTGGAAACAAATGGCTCAACAAGTGGGTGTCTTCCAGCATGGCAGGGTGAGGTTCAGGATGGGCTGCCCAGGATGCAGGAGACAGTCCTTGCTGCCCTGGTGAGGATCATCAGGTCACACGTAACTGAGGAAATACCAAATATTTGGGCTGAATCTTGAAGGAAGCCTGAGTGGCCAGACCTACCTGTGACCCACTGGCCTGTGACCCTAGGGCCTGCTGTCTTCATCTGTAAGTGTGGAGTGGGGCGGAGGGCAGCATGTGCAGGGCTTCATGGAGAGGCACCACATGGGACTATAGGGTAACTGTCATTTGGAATCAGTGTAATATATAGTAAAACCATTCCTTTTTCTTTTCTTCCTTACTCTAAACTGTGGTAATATCAGGGATGACCTTGAGGAAAAACTAAACAAGAAAGGTTGAGGGGAGAGTATGGATCAAAATGTAGATTCCTCATCATGCTCTTATATTTCTGCTGAGGCAGCTGCTTACCCATTGTCTACAAAGACATAATTTGTTGAGTATTTATGAACTAAGGAGATGAGCATGGAGTCCCAGGGGCTCTTGCTGTGTCAGAGTCTTGGGTCTTGGTTTAATGACCATGGGAGCCATACTTTGTCTCTTCCAAGCTACAAATTTCTTTGAGAGACCTTGAGTTGTCTTTCTGGGGAAGAGGTCACAACAATCCTAACTGATGCTTATTAATATTCATTATAAGCCAGGTAGATGAAAATCACAACTAATATTACCCATCTTATACAGTTGAAGAAGCTGATGCACAGAGAGGGAAGTGACCTGCTACAGTCACAGAAGGAATAAGTGGTGCAATGGGGAGCTGAACCTGGCTCTCCCCTACTATGTTCTACAGCTGTGGTGAGCTCACATCTTTTCGAAATGAATGAACCTTGGCTTCTGCTCATAATGATTAATCATAATAAAAGCTGATAACTGAGCACTGTCTTTGTACCAAGCACTATGTTCACTGTTTAAAAGAATTGCCTCATTTGTGCCTCACAAGCATTTAAAGCAACACCATTATTATCTTTACTCTCCTGTTGAGGAGACAGAGAGGTTAAGTAATTTGTCCTCAGTTACATGGTTGGTAAGTGGAGAAGGCAATATTCCAAGTGACCCTTGTAATGTCAGTGATGTTCTGTCCACTGTCCTGTTCATCTGTGCACCCCTCCTCTCTTCCATTCTCTCTTCTTTGTCTCAACAGGTTTCAATTTAGCCCAATCCATGGCCGGCCTAGAGACCCTGGTGGCCCTGTCACCTGGTGCTCTGGCTGGTGCCTCCCTTGCCTCCCTGTAGTTACAGCAGTAGGTACTTTCTGAGGCAGGGCATTTCCTTTTGTTTTTGCTAATGGAAACAAGCTCTGTGATGGGTTATCCTCTGCTGTGTTTTCATGTTATCCAAGGGAGAGAAAAAACAAAACTGGGCCTGCACGTGAAAAATGGAGGGTTGACCATTTGCAGGCTGAAAGGGGAAACCCAAAGGCTCTTTGCTGAGTGCCACTCAAGTGCCTGTCCTCCCAGATAAAATGCAGAGGCAGCAATAGGAGAGCAAGGAGCATTTTGAGTTGGGGTACTCCTCCATCTTTATGGGTGGTTACAGCTTCCTCTCCCTAAGAAGAGGAAGTACTGACTAGTGATGCCACCAGGGCAGTCTCACTCCAGGATGAGTGCCTGAGGTGGTCTCATGTTCATGACCTTGTTCCTACTGTCACTCGAGGAAGAAGTGTTTGACAAGAGAACAGGAAATCCTCTGGAAGCCTCCTGATGTCAGAGCAGGGAACTCAAGAGTCACCTCATGGATATTTTGCTAGGTGGCGATTTGCCTTGTGTTTGTGCCCAGACCCCAGAGCTCTGTCTAATTGGGCCCCACTGTACCCTTGAGATGCAGTGGTGTACCTCCTGGCCTCCGAATCATCCCCCTTAGCATTCTGACTTTTTTGACTTTTCTTCATGCCTTCTTGTATGAAGTGAAGAAAGAAAAGAGCCTTTGACTCACCGCTGATCACAGTGAAAGATCAAAGAGAGGGAATTGAGCAATCAGAGAAGCCACAAGCCCTGTTTATTTTAGGAAGCCTGTTCAGGAATGATTTTTGAGGGAGTGGACCCAACATGATGGGTGTTGTGGAGAGGTGAGAAGCCTCATAATTTTTGCCCAGTAAGTGTGTTTTGTGACCAGAAAGGAAGATGAAAGCTATGTGGGTAGGTGTATCCAGGGATTTTTTAAAAACTGAAAGTGTAGGGGCTGGGTATGTGGCTTAAGCGATAGCGTGCTTGCCTGGCATGTGTGGGGCAGTAGGTTCAATCCTCAGCACCACATAAAAATAAAATAAAGATATTGTGTCCACCAAAAACTAAAAAAAAAGAAAAAAAATATTTAAAAATTCTCTTATCTTTCTCTTAAAAAAAAACCTGAAAGTAGTTCTTTGGTAACTACACAAGTATTTCATTGAAATCTTGTTCAACCCCCCCCCCAAAAAAAACCCTGAAAATGTAACCTAAGAGTGTGTTCAGGAAATATTTACTATTATATTTCTCAGTCTGGTTGTCTCATGACAACCTGAGAGTTTCTTCACCTAAGCTACTGTCTTCCTGGTGGAGAAGAGGAGAAAGGGGAGGGAGTGTGTTTCTGGTGTGATCTTGCTGGGACTTGGCAGGGAGTGCATGACTCTGGGGGGTAGACTGGACTCTCTGGTATCCTGGGGCTTCCTGGTTACCCCAGCCTAGGGCAGGAAAGTGTTGCAGTTTGAGTACAACTGAGCCATCTTCTGAGACATGTTACTTGTGTTAAAACTGGCGAGGCCCCAGGAAAGTCAGGATGATGAATTGTTGACCTACAGTCTTAACTGCAGGTTTTGTCACTGGTTCTTGGTCAGGGTGTGCCATGGAGGTCATTTGGGAACTTGGGACAGGGCTTTCCAATACTGGTGTGTATTTGGCAAGAATGGATAATGGATCTCCATTTAACCAGCAGGCAGAGACTAATCTGGTCTTGGGATCAAGCTCAACCCAGGCTGAGCAAGCTCAGGTTAACTGAGTTTCCTAGTTTATGGCTTCTTGGCGGGCTGGTGACTGCCTACTGGGGATAGAGGTGGGGGAAGTGGTTAGATTTGGATCCTGGCTGTGTTCACATATGTCTGAAACTCTCTGGCTAGAGTGATTTTTATCTTTTTATCTTCCCCAGGAATTAATCAGTGGGCCACAAAATACCAAGGACATGGAGCTAGTTTATTGCTTTCCACTGGGGACATAGGCAAGTGGAGGAGGAGAGAAGGAGCAGGTTTTCTCAAACTCAGCTGTGGTGAGGGGACTTTTAGCTGTTAGGAGGCAGAGCCCTCCTTGTTGACAGTAGACACTGGTAGTGGGGGCCTTGGTGATTATTCACATGGGCAGGGATGATAAAGGGGGACTGATTCTCCCAGTTTTAGCACTGAGAGTCTTGGGAAACCCTGCAGTCCTGGGAAAACCAGGACAGTTGATTACCCTCGTGAAGGGACAAGTCCTAAGAGTGGGGGCATTACATGTGCACTTATAGGTGATGAGAGTCAGAGCTGAGGGCCCAGAGCTGTTTTGGGAGAAAGTCAGGGTCCAGAATCTAAA